>NC_089582.1:28284630-28469442 GCF_019320115.1 Miscanthus floridulus | reverse complement strand
GCTCTTGAGTGCTTATTTTGCCACTTCTTCCTCCTCGTTCTCATGCGCTCGCAGCTTCTTCTTCCCGCTAAGCTGATGGGTCATGGCAAGCGTCCATGAGAGGTGTCACCAGAGGCTGGCGGGCCACCGCTACATCTCTGAGCTAGCCTGCGTGAATAGGGATGAGTATTTGAATGATGTCTGAGTTTGAAGTTTGACCTGCATTGATCGTGTGCGCTTCTAGGGCTATCTCCCATGCTGTGGCAGTGACTGGAGGGTCGTCCCACGCTCATCATGATGTGACCCCACCAACGGAGAGTTGAGCTCATCATCCCCATTGTCGTTGTCTTTGGATGATCGTCGAGAGTTCAGCAAGCTCATCTAGGAGGCGGACGAGGCCCGCCAGCGCTACTCCAAAACCACCCACGAGGTGTGCCCGCTGGAGCACTACCTCGATGCCGTCAGGGTGGCCCTTGATGCCTTAGAGAGGGAAACCGCCACCATGCAAGCGATGGCTGCTGACGCCTAGGCCCGCATCATAGGTGAGGACACTCTTTGTCTTGTTGTCTAGTTTGTCATCCGCAGCCTTTGATCTCCTTATTGCCTTGTTGCCAGCGCTAAAGGAGTAGTTGGCGGCTTCTCTCCACGAGACGGAGGAAGCCTGCCTCTAGGAGGTCCTCATCATTAAGGACTGTGAGCATGTGGTGGTGGCCGGAGTTCTGCAGGGAGCCAGCGTTGCCCTCACTGCTGTGCAGCTATGCATGGGCCAGGGCTTCCATCGGGTGGAGCCTGGGTTTTTAGCCCACGTCGGGCCGGTGGAGCGGACGGAGCTGGTTGGTGACTTTGCCGCCATTGTGGCCACCGTGAATGTGGAGGACATCCTTCGCAGCGCTGGCTAGGGGCCTTAGGTTGTACCTAGGGCCTTTTAAATAAAGCAACCTTTTTAGCTTGTGTCTTTCGCTTCTTGATCTTTTCCTTTTTGCGCATCATTGTCTTGCCATGGCTGCTCACGATCTGATCATTCGAATGTCATAGTTGTGCAATCTTGCCCAGGGATCGTCCCGTGGGGTTTAGTACTGTGCGACTCCATTTTTGTGACCGTGGCATCTGTGGGATATGACTAGTAGCATTGCGCCATTCTTCGATCTCTTTTCTTCTGGTCGTGAGGACGCTTCTTTTCCCTTTCCTTGTGCACGGGTGTCCAGCCTTGCCTAGAGTTGGCTCCAAGGGTTTGGCTTCATGTGACCCACAGGTGTGTGCCGATGCATGATGCGTCATAGTGTAGCCCCCGTAAGTGAGCCGTGCCAACTGGCACACACAGATCAACACGGGTCACTTAGAATCGAACGTGTCGCTAGAGTGTCGCTTTGATGCGCACTCCTTTATGTGTCATGGTGGTTGCACTGCGATCTTCTAGGCTTAGGAGAATTTTCTCATGAACAATTATGTATAGGAGTTTGGCTAGGCCAAATCGTGTCTTGGGGTGACTTTGATGCGAATGTTGGGTGCCCGCACCGCTGACTGTAGCACCCGGTTTTAAAGACAAAACCAGATACACACTATATGTGAGCCCAGGAAGTCAATATCCCACATATAGCCACAAATAAGGGTAATATCAAGAGACAATACTTATTACATAACGTATTAGTAAAAGCAAAATAACCTTAGAGTAAAGACAGCGGAAAGTTGACTCCGATCTTCGGGCAAAGACTCCAAATTCACAGGGACGACTGACTGGTTGACCACAAGTCTAATCTCCTCCAAACCAGCAATCTGGTACCCATCTAGGATTTTTATCCAATGTATAGAAAAGTAAAACAAGAGTAAGTACATGTCGTACTTAACAATTATATCATGGGGTTCATGAGGCTCAAAAGGCTGACACTTGTTTACTGCGATTAGCCTTAATAGGTCATCTTTTTAAGCAATTGAGTGGCAAAGAATTTATCATTCCCTTAAACACATGATCAGGTAAACATGATAATGTATAGCATAAACAGTTGATCATTAGTACCATTATCCATTAGTGATCATCTCTATTCCATAAGGGTCCAAGGCCGCTCGTGTCTGTGAGCACGGCTGTTATAACAGTTTTATACTCTGCAGAGTTTGTACACTTTCACTGTGAGTCGTGATTTACCCTTTCGCCCGAGGTGATCAGCCTCTTGACCCACTACCAAGGAAGGTCAGTAGGGTTCACTATGAAGCCTTTCAAAGGTTCGTCTAACAAGTTAGGGCCGCTAGGCGTATGTGGCCCATCTCTAGAAGTGGCACGCGTGGGCATCGCAGCACGGTACACACAACCTAGCAGAAAAGGAAACATACCCTCGTGCGCCTTAAAGGTAACCACTAACAAGCTAGAAAAGGTCCTCATACTGAGCTAAAGCCAGAGCCATATAGCCCTCACAGCTATACTGTAAGTCCCGGATGATCGCTTACAGATAAGTCCTTAGGGAGAGGAATCTGAAGCATTTACAAAGTAGCTAAATACTCTAGCCCCTGTGTCCATGTAGCCAAAAAGTCATATTTTAAAGTTTATTGCATATACCATTAGTCAAGTTACAAGATCATGGTTTGATTAAGCACTAGCAAAAACTACCCAATGCAATATCCCAAAGGTTTCGAGGTACAAGATATCAAATACCTAGGATATCCTTAATGGCAACAAGGGAGACACATGCAATATGAATTAAGGGATTAATTCTAAATAGGTAACAAGGATGTCCCATGCTATACTTGCCTTACACACCGATCCTTCGGTAAGCTTTAATCTTCACGTCCTTCTTCAAAACTCGAACAGGTAGAAAATGTAACTCGAATAGGTCAAATCGGACTTAAAACGCAAAAGTTACGCATGAAATAAGAATCAGTGGCATTTCTGTAAATAACTCGAACTCATTTTTGAATTAAAACAATTAAAATCTGAATTTAAACGGTTATTGGACTGGGCGCACTAATTCTAGAAACTACAGGGTCTAAAGTGAATAAAAATAGGACTGAAAAACAATTCTTTTGAACTGATCTGGACTACGGGTTAATTAACTAGAAACAGAGGGGCTTTACTGCAAAACGTGCGGCTGACTGCGGTTTGACCGTGTGTTGCTGACTGGGTGACACGCGGCGGCTGCTGGTTGGCGCGGTGCACCACGTGGGTGTGGCCGTGTGCTAACGCGGCGCCGTGGACCGAGTCCATAGCCACGGTGGACCGAACCGGTACGTTGTAATCCTGGCCGTTCCTTTAAGATCTGACGGCGCCGGTGAGTGCGGGGGCAGCGGGTCACCGGGGAAGATGACTCCCGTGGCCAACACCATGACCGGCGGCGTGCCAAGCTCGGCGGTGGACGCCGGGGTGGTGATTCTGGCCCCCCAGACCGAGCTGAGGGCACCTACGCGTAGCACGGGGTCTCACAAACTCAATGGCTACCTATCGGGGATGGAGAGCACGTCGGGGAGGTGGTCCCGCGGTGGCGCCATTGTTGGCGGCTCGGGATCTCGCCGATATGGCGTTCTAGCACACGAAATGGCGAATGGAAGGCATTGGGAGGACGAGTAGCTCACCGTGATGTTGTTGGAACGGAGCGCGGCGTCCGGGAAGGCTTCGAAGCGAGTCGTCGACGACGACGGTGAACTAAGGAGACAGAGAATGTGCGGGTGAGGGAGAATCCGAGCAATCAAAGGCCAAATCGAGGACTTGGTGGTACCTTTGGTAGAGTAGGGTCACGGCATAGTTCTAGGTCATGTCGGCGTCGAAGATTGGGCACCGCAGCAACGGGGCTACGGCGGCGGTGGCGAGCTTCGAGCGCGGTGGGGAAAAGGAAGAAGGAGGGCGTCCAGCTCGGGGATTTATAGGCGAGGCGAGGCGCTATAGAAGGAAAGGGAAACGGGGGCACAGGCGGATTGGGCGGGCGCTTGCCTTGCATGCTCGACGACGGCGACGACTTGCCATACACGGGCGCGGTGGGCGACGGAAGGAAAGAAAGAACGCGCCAGGGAAGAAAGGAAAGGGAACGTGGGGCGCTGACAAGCGGGACCCGTGAGGCAGTGAGAGAAAAGGAGGCGGTGAGTGGGCATGGGCATTGAAGGCCGAAGCGGCTGTAACGCCGAGCTGGGCAGCGCGGTTGCGCGCGCAAAGCGGGCCGCCTAGTTGGGCTGGTGCGCGGGAGGAATAAAGGAAGGGAGGAGGAGGGCGCAAGCTGGGCCGCTGAGCAGCGGGCCGTGGCCGGGAAAACGGGAAGGAGGGGAAGTGAGGGGCAGCTGGGCCAGGCGAAGAGGAGAAAGGAAAGGGCCGAAAAAAAGAAAACAGTGGGCCTTCGAGCCAGAAATGAGAGAGAGGTTTTCTTCTTTTTTTAAATCCTTTTCTATTTCTGAATTCTTTTTCTTTTCTTAATTCAAAACCATTTCAAATATGAACCAAATCAAGCATAAATATGATTTAAAATATACTTTCTAATTCCAACATAAATGAACCAATTTTGGGTAAGTTTTCCAAAAATAACTTTTTAAGTTCTTTAATTTTTCTAATTCCTTTTCTATTTTTAGTTTTCAAATCCTAAGCCAAAATCAAATCAAATTCAAATATGTTCTCAATATACTTTTCATCTCAGATATAAATGAGCAATTTTGGTAAGTTTCCAAAAATAGACTTTTCCATTTTTTAAATCCTCTTCTTTTCAAATTTTCTTTTCTTTTATTTCAAAGCCATTTTTAATTTCATTTTAAGAGCATTTTAACCAATTTGACTTTTCAATTAAAGTCACTCAACCAATAAAATCAAATGCAATGGCATGTATGCTCATACATGTTGCTACCATATGATGTATTTTAATTTAATGAAAATTTTTATTTTCTATATTTCATGTGCACAAAAATTCCAACTTAAATCATTTTAACTCTATTTCAAAAGAGGCAATTTTTAGGGTGTTACAATTCTACACCCTTAAGATGAATCTCATCCTCAAGATTCGGAAGACGTCGACTAAGAGATGGGAATACTCCGTCCTTGGATTCTTCTTTACTTTCTCGTGCAGTTCCATCGTCTTGATAATGATCCACTTTACTTTGCATATCTGTTGTCCTTACTCCAAGTAATTTGCCTAACTAATTCCAAAATTTTGACAGGTACCTTGAACAACTCTCAGGTAACCCTAATCACTAGGTCATAATTCTCTTTTCTCATATATTCACCTTTCAACAAGGCTTCCTTATGTTCTTGGTCCAAAAAAGAATCTACCACCAATCTTCAAACACATTAATGATCCTGGTGAAGTTGCTCGAACTGGGAATACAACTCTTAATCCTTAGTGTTACTCGAACCTTCTTAGCACAATTCTCCGTTGCTAAGGGCATCAGCCATGACTTCGCTTCTTGAAGTGATAGCACTTTTCCGAGTCACAATTAATCTCATTCCAACAAGGATATCACAAGCTCAAGGCCAACTTAGTGAAGATGTCTTATATATTCTTGTGATCCTCCTAGATGTTACTTTTACTTTCAAGAAGATGGTACTTCCATGCTCTATAATGAACAGCTCCAGATAACATGTTAGTTCAACTCACGCATATAAGGACACATCCCACACCTTGATAAGGTGCATCATAGTGGATATAAAGCTCTTGTCCTGATCTGACAAAGCTAAATCCTAGGTTTTACTTTGACCTCTTGGACTCCTTCAAACACTTGGCTGAGGTCTCTTGATCCAAACTAACTTAAAAACTTCTCAAGTAGCTCTACCAAAATCTTGATGATCTTGGATAAACCTTTCTTGAACTTCTAACCGAACCTCATTGAAACTCTGAGTTCCTCGTGAATCTTTGGGTACCACCACGCTTCCGCTGCGCAAACCAGAACATGGGACCCTTCATTTTGCAAATTCTTCAACTTGGCTACCCCCCTTAAGATAAGGTAAAGTAGGGGACACCAAAGTATAGCTTGCATCATCTTGTGGTTGAAGTCTACTGTTGTCCAGAATTTTCTCAGGGTTTTTGATCATCAGAGATATGAACCGATAAAGACAGGCAGCTCCGAAGATGGAATAGGAAAACAGAAGAAAACCATAACCCAACTATTTATTTCATTAATCCTTATACCTTAAACCTATGAACTAAATGAAATTGCGGGAACACCCAACAAGATCATTGCATTCATTACAAAGATGCAAAGCAATCTTAAGCATAATGACAATTCAACAAGACAGTAAAGATGCATAACTCAATCATCGACTCATCTGGCGATACTATCGTTTTTATTACATAAGGGGCACAACTCCTATCCTTAACTAAGGATCTTGGATGGTCTAGCATAACTTCTTCATTCATCAATTTCACCAAATGCTTCTTTTAGGTTGGTTATCACTGACACTTTCTGATAACAGTCCAGTAGTGATCTGACTCTTTCTACTTCTATGGTGTACTTGTTGATTCTTCTGTGGGCAATATTTAACATAATGTCCTTCCTGCTGGCAATGATAACACTTTCTCTTAGCTGGATCTTTTGTGATATCATACTCCACAGAATTGTTGCTTAGAGTATTGTCAGCTTACTGATTCTATAAGTTCATCTTTGTTTGACTAGACCACTTTTTAGCTCGCTTGATCTTTCGGTGTTGAAACTCCGTGTAGGTGATTGTCCACCCATCTATGCATACCTCATGTGGAAAGTGTGGAGTAACCTTAGCTTGAGAAACTTCTAATTCTTTAGAGTCTGAGTTTATCTGACCAGGGATTGGAGCTGGATGTGACGATGTAATAGAACTCAAATGTTGATTGCTTCCTAATTCTAACTCTGGTGAGACCTCCTTTCTCTTCTTATCCACATTGTCCTTAGGTGTAGGCTGAATACCTTCATACTCAATTCTTTCTCCTGATGGTGTGGTTAGAAGCACTGAATGCTGGGCATACTTGATCACTCCTTTACATGCTGACATCCATCCCATTCCAAGAATGACATCAATATCCACTAACTCTAATACAATAAGGTTTGCTTCAAATTTTACCCCTTTGATGTTAAGACTAACTCTTGGGCATTTGCGGTTTGCCTTCATTTCTCCTCCTAGGGACTTAACTATCACTGGTCTCCTCATTGGAAGCATAGTTATCTTATGTTCCTTTACGTATGCGCTAGAGATAAACGAATGTGATGCACTGGGATCAAACAACACTGTGGCGAAAGCTAAGTTTACTAGAGTGATACCATACACAACCTCCTTAGCTCCATGAGTGGTCATCATATCCACATTATTCAATCTTCCTTGGATGTAGTTTCTCTTTGCTTTACTTCCTTGCTCCTGTTTCTTCTGGACCTTTTGTTCTTGCTTCTGTTGTGGTTGATCCTGGCATTCATGTGCCGTCCTTCCAACATCTTCGTTGGACTTCGTATTCTTCCAAGCTTCTGCTACTTGTCTCTTCACTGGTACCTTTGGTATGTTGGTTTGACCCTGTGGCAAGCACTGTTGAAAACTCCTAGGTTGAGTCATTCCTTCTAGTGCTTGTTGTTGCATAGCTACAAGCTTCTCCTTGTTGAATGCAGTCAAGGACAACGTAGCTTGGTCCTCCTGACCTTTGATACCAGTGGTCTCCTCATTATGATCCATCTATATAGACAAAGATAGAGGATTGAGAATAGAGACAAAGTTTTCATAAGAGACAGAGGCTAAAGTGAGCATAAATTTTAGCAAATAACAAGGTTGGAGAGAAAACAAGAACTAACCAAGATAAAAGCATGCTAAAACATCCAGTTCTAACTAGGCTTGCGTCCTGCAGTCAGCATTGCTCTGATACCACTTTGTAGCACCCGGTTTTAAAGACAAAACTAGATACACACTATATGTGAGCCCAGGAAGTCAATATCCCACATATAGCCACAAATAAGGGTAATATCAAGAGACAATACTTATTACATAACATATTAGTAAAAGCAAAATAACCTTAGAGTAAAGACAGCGGAAAGTTGACTCTGATCTTCGGGCAAAGACTCCAAATTCACAGGGACGACTGACTGGTTGACCACAAGTCTAATCTCCTCCAAACCAGCAATCTGGTACCCATCTAGGATTTTTATCCAATGTATAGAAAAGTAAAACAAGCGTAAGTACATGTCGTACTTAACAATTATATCATGGGGTTCATGAGGCTGAAAAGGCTGACACTTGTTTACTGTGATTAGCCTTAATAGGTCATCTTTTTAAGCAATTGAGTGGCAAAGAATTTATCATTCCCTTAAACACATGATCAGGTAAACATGATAATGTATAGCATAAACAGTTGATCATTAGTACCATTATCCATTAGTGATCATCTCTATTCCATAAGGGTCCAAGGCCACTCGTGTCCGTGAGCACGGCTGTTATAACAGTTTTATACTCTGCAGAGTTTGTACACTTTCACTGTGAGTCATGATTTACCCTTTCGCCCGAGGTGATCACCCTCTTGACCCACTACCAAGGAAGGTCGGTAGGGTTCACTATGAAGCCTTTCAAAGGTTCGTCTAACAAGTTAGGGCCGCTAGGCGTATGTGGCCCATCTCTAGAAGTGGCACGCGTGGGCATCGCAGCACGGTACACACAACCTAGCAGAAAAGGAAACATACCCTCATGCGCCTTAAAGGTAACCACTAACAAGCTAGAAAAGGTCCTCATACTGAGCTAAAGCCAGAGCCATATAGCCCTCACAGCTGTACTGTAAGTCCCGGATGATCGCTTACAGATAAGTCCTTAGGGAGAGGAATCTGAAGCATTTACAAAGTAGCTAAATACTCTAGCCCCTGTGTCCATGTTGCTAAAAAGTCATATTTTAAAGTTTATTGCATATACCATTAGTCAAGTTACAAGATCATGGTTTGATTAAGCACTAGCAAAAACTACCCAATGCAATATCCCAAAGGTTTCGAGGTACAAGATATCAAATACCTAGGATATCCTTAATGGCAACAAGGGAGACACATGCAATATGAATTAAGGGATTAATTGTGAATAGGTAACAAGGATGTCCCATGCTATACTTGCCTTACACACCGATCTTTCGATAAGCTTTAATCTTCATGTCCTTCTTCTTCTTCTGGATCACCACGTGTATCTCACCGACTGGACGTAATCAAAGAACACCACACAAACATCCATACACATACATGCATAGCATACAATTGCATCTATATCAGAACAGTAC
Source organism: Miscanthus floridulus (assembly GCF_019320115.1). NCBI lineage: Eukaryota > Viridiplantae > Streptophyta > Magnoliopsida > Poales > Poaceae > Miscanthus > Miscanthus floridulus. Next base: position 28,460,305 of record NC_089582.1, on the reverse strand, counting down.
ATCAATCATAGAAAAATAAGTAAAAGAGATTGAAATACGATTCTACGCATCGCTACGATCACACAGTCGCGAGAGGCATGCTAATCGAAGCTATAGTTGAAAAGTTACAACTACCGAGAGATTTGCTTAATACGTGGAAAAGAAAGCTATAGGCCTCATTTATGTTATCCATATGAATTCATATATAAAAGATATTTTATAAATATTATAGATTAAATTAAGTCAATTTTAGATTATAAAACAAAAGTAAAACAAATCATATTTTATGTATAAAACCTAGTTGCATAATCATTAATCAAGATATGATTTAAACCAGGTTATTTCAGAAATATCAATATAGTAAACATAATTAATAATGCGTAGATCTCATCGTTATGAAACAAACGCAACTTGAACGGACTATTTCGGAGTTGAAATGAATAAGTTATGATTCAAACAAGTTTTCCTTTAATTAAATAATAGATTAAATCTACCCATGAATTTGAAATATTGGAAACATGCCTAACAGTTGTATAGACTTGTAGAAAACGTAAATACGATCCTAACGCAACTCGAACAGGTCAAATCAGACTTAAAACGCAAAAGTTACGCATGAAGTAAGATTCAGTGGCATTTCTGTAAATAACTCAAACTCAGTTTTGAATTAAAACAATTAAAATCTGAATTTAAATGGTTATTGGACTGGGCGCACTAATTTTGGAAACTACAGGGTCTAAAGTGAATAAAAACAGGACTGAAAAACAATTCTTTTGAACTGATCTGGACTGCGGGTTAATTAACTAGAAACCGAGGGGCTTTACTGCAAAACGTGTGGCTGACTGCGGTTTGACCCCGTGTTGCTGACTGGGTGACACGCGGCGGCTGCTGGTTGGCGCGGTGCACCACGTGGGTGTGGGCGTGTGCTGACGCGGCGCCGTGGACCGAGTCCACAGCCACGGTGGACCGAACCGGTACGTTGTAATCCTGGCCGTTCCTTTAAGATCTGACGGCGCCGGTGAGTGCGGGGGCAGCGGGTCGCCAGGGAAGATGACTCCCGTGGCCAACACCATGACCGGCGGCGTGCCAAGCTCAGTGGTGGATGCCGGGGTGGTGATTCTGGCCACCCTAGACCGAGCCAAGGGCACCTACGAGTAGCACGGGGTCTCGTGAACTCAATGGCTACCTATCGGGGATGGAGAGCACGTCGGGGAGGTGGTCCCGTGGTGGCACCATTGTTGGTGGCTCGAGATCTCGCCGATATGGCATTCTAGCGCATGAAACGGCGAATGGAAGGCATTGGGAGGACGAGTAGCTCACCGTGATGCGATTGGAACGGAGCGCGGTGTCCGGGGAGGCTCCGAAGTGAGTCATCGACGGCGACGGTGAACTAGGGAGAGAGAGAATGCGCGGGGCAAGGCACTGTAGAAGGAAAGGGAAATGGGGGCGCGGCCGGATTGGGCGGGTGCTTGCCTTGCATGCACGACGGCGGCGGCGACTTGCCATACACGGGCGCGGTGGGCGACGGAAGGAAAGAAAGAACGCGCCGGGGAAGAAAGGAAAGGGAATGTGGGGCGCTGACGAGCAGGACCTGTGAGGCAGTGAGAGAAAAGGAGACGGTGAGCGGGCATGGGCGCTGAAGGCTGAAGCGGCTGCAGCGCCGAGCTGGGCCGCGCGGGCACGCGCGCGAAGCAGGCCGCCTAGCTGGGCTGGTGCGCGGGAGGAATAAAGGAAGGGAGGAGGAGGGCGCAAGCTAGGCCACTGAGCAGCGGGCCACGGCCGGGAAAACGGGAAGGAGGGGAAGTGAGGGGTAGCTGGGCCATGCGAAGAGGAGAAAGGAAAGGGCCGAAAAAAAGAAAACAGTGGGCCTTCGGGCCAGAAATGAGAGAGAGGTTTTCTTCTTTTTTTTTTAAATCCTTTTCTATTTCTGAATTCTTTTTCTTTTCTTAATTCAAAACCATTTCAAATATGAACCAAATCAAGCATAAATATGATTTAAAATATACTTTCTAATTCCAACATAAATGAACCAATTTTGGGTAAGTTTTCCAAAAATAACTTTTTAAGTTCTTTCATTTTTCTAATTCCTTTTCTATTTTTAGTTTTCAAATCCTAAGCCAAAATCAAATCAAATTCAAATATGTTCTCAATATACTTTTCATCTCAGATATAAATGAGCAATTTTGGTAAGTTTTCCAAAAATAGACTTTTCCATTTTTTAAATCCTCTTATTTTCAAATTTTCTTTTCTTTTATTTCAAAGCCATTTTTAATTTCGTATTAAGAGCATTTTAACCATTTTGACTTTTCAATTAAAGTCACTCAACCAATAAAATCAAATGCAATGGCATGTATGCTCATACATGTTGCTACCTTATGATGTATTTTAATTTAATGAAAATTTTTATTTTCTATATTTCATGTGCACAAAAATTCCAACTTAAATCATTTTAACTCTATTTCAAAAGAGGCAATTTTTAGGGTGTTACACTGACCATGGCCCTTGATACCTGTGGTGTTTGGCGCAGCGAGGCTTGAAACATGAGGCTCATCAGTTCAAGGAATGCCCTGTGTCATGAGCCCTCCAGGGCTCATCGATCGTATCATCCTGGCACCAGGTCATCGCAAGTCTCATCACACGCCGTGGTTGAGTTTGCTAGGAACGTCCTCTGCATGCTCCCCTACCACGTAGGAAAGTCATGTTTGGGCCCAGTCCCTAGGGATTGCCCCTCAGAATCCAACTCTATCATGACACTAGTTGTTGGCGTCCAAGCGAGTCGAGGCTTTGGAGGTTGGCATGCGGCTGTCGTGATGTCGTGGTTCTCCTAATCGCAGAGGTGGGCCTATCGAAGGTCGCCACCTATGGTGATGATCCCATGGGGACTAGGCATCTTGAGTTTAAGGTAAGTGTAGTTGGGGATAGCCATGAATTTGGCGTAACATGGTCGCCCCAAGATGGCGTGGTAGGCTCTTGAGAAGTCCGCTATCTCGAAGGTGAGCGTTTCTGTGTAGAAGTTTGCTCGGCCTCCGAACGTTATAGGTAAGTCAATCTGCCCGAGGGGAATGACCTGAAGCCCCGGTATGACTCCATGGAATGGAGCACCGGACGACCATATGACCGCTCACGGCAGCCCCATGGCATCATAGGTCTCGACATAGAGGAGGTTGAGACCACTTCTGCCATCCATGAGGACACAAGACAGGTGGGTCTTGCCGATGATCGGGTTGATGACAAGGGAAAAATGTCCTGGCTATGAAATGTGGTTGGGGTGATCTTTTCTGTCGAAAGTGATCATAGTTTCTGACCATTTTAGGAAGGCTGGGACATACTCACCTAGGGCAGCTACATTGACCTCCCTGTCCATGAGTTTCTGTCGACACTTGGACTCATACGCTACCGGTCCATCGAAGATCATGAGGCACCCTTTTGGGCCAGGATACACATCCCCTTTCTCCTTATTGCTAGTAGATCTAGATGGCGTGTCCTTGCCAGTTGCCTTGTAGTCACCTTTGAAGTAGCGTTTGATGAGGTCGCACTCCTTTAGGGTGTGCTTGACTAGATAGCCGTGGTTGTGGCATGACAACTTGACTATCTTGTTGATACTGACGTGGTTGAGCTTGCCAGTTTTCTACCTATGGACCCTATCGACCACCGTGATGAATTCATTGTGACAGCGCCTCCAACTATCCTTCTTGCCTTTACCTCACCGATTGCGGTCCTTGGCCTTGTCCGTGGGTTTAGCCTAAGCCTTGCCCTTATATTTGCAAAAGATTGCCCGAACGGCCTCCTCGTCAGAGGTGTGGCTTATCGTGAGGTCGAGCAACTCCCGCATCGTCCATGGTTTGCTGCGTCTGAGCTCATGGATGAGTGCCTCATTGGTTGTGCCAGAGATGAACGCTCCAATCACATTCGCATCCATGATATCAGGAAGCTTGTTGCACTACTTGGAAAAGCGGTGGATGTACTCATGTAGAGTTTCTTCCGCTTTCTACTTACAGGCTTTGAGATCCCAGGAATTTCTAGGGCGCACGTATGTGCCCTGAAAGTTCCCTATGAAGATGCGCTTCAGGTCTACCCATGAGTGGATGCTATACACAAGGAGATGCTCGAGCCATGCTCGGGCACTTTCTACATGGTAGAGTGGCAAGTATTGGATGATGAAGAGATCATCGCCCGCCCCACCTGCTCATAAGGTGAGGCAAAAGTCTTCTAGCCATACAGCGGGGTTGGAGTCCCCAGAGTACTTGACGATGTTCAGCGGCGCGTAGAAACACGCTGGGAATGGTGTATGCTGAATCCTCTTTGCGAACGCCTGTGGGCCGCAACCATTCGGGCTCAGACTGCACCGAGTGTCTCGGATCCTAGGGTGTCGGCCATGGTTGGTCGGGTCGCTGTCGCTGTAGTATGGCAGATCCTTGCTGCTAGGTCCAGCATAGGGCATTGCCTTGAACTGGGCAAGCGTCGTGGTTTCCGACATAGCGGCTGTGCACCGGGGATGGCTCCCGCCTACATGCCATTGTGTCATCGCCATGCTAGAGTATGCTCAGCACGTTGTATCCCTTGGGGATGCCATGCGTAGACGATATGTGCACGAGGCTACCCTCGGGATGCCACCTCTCCACAGAGCTTTGAGCTTCCTGTACCGCTACGATCTCTTGCAGGTCTCACAGCTCTTTGTGGATGCACTTTCCTTCATCGATCGAGGGTTTAGGGGATTCTTGCATGACCATGGCAGCCACCGTGACATTCTGGCTGGCTTGAGGGAAGACGGGTGTCTCCCTCTTACCTTACTAGATCTAGTCGTAGACATGGCGTGCCTACACCCGTGCGACCTTAGCATCGAGGTGTTGCAGGCCAGGGCATTCACTGTCATGGTGCTCCTGGTCATACTCCGCCTGTTCCCTGAGGGTGTGTGGACTCGGATAGGTGTCATCCTCGGTGCCTCCTGCCACTGCCGCCCCATCCTTCAAGAGGTGCAACATGTTGCATTCTCTCAGCGGATGATAGCTCCCCTTAGAATTAGACTCGAAGTCCATGTTCCATGGGGTCATCAACAGGAGGTTGTAGATAGACTCTGGATCTCGCTCCATCATCCCCACAAACCTAGAGGAACCTGGCATCACCATATAGCCATTGCGCCTAGCTAGCTCTCACTCGAAGAGTGTGATCGCATCCCACATTTTAGAGGGTAGTGCGGTGCTGGGGTTCTAGAATTTAGCCTCTAGTGGCATGGACCTGCTCCTAGAGAGCTAGGCGAAAGCATTCGCCAACATGTAGAAGATGCGTCGGCTTAGCTCTGGCTCAAGATTCGCACCAAGATAGGTGTCAATCCTACATGCTAGCGCATCAGAATCGACGATCATGGGACCGTCAATGGCCGATCTATGATCAGGCATCGGGATGTGCGGCAAGGCCGTATTCCCTTCGTTGAGGCATCACTAGCCCATGTGGTCGGTTATGAAGTCTAGGTCCCTGAAGTGTAGGGCTTGGCCAGGGAGAAGTCTATCAATGGGTGCTCGCCCATTGACATCGACAAACTTGAGGCTTCCAAAGCAGATGTAGCCATCGGGAGACGTGCCAAGAGCAAGTCCGACTTAGGTGTAGGGAGCCATCGCTTCCTTCTCAACACGAGAGTGTGCGACTGTCCCCCTACCTGGCATGCCAATTATTGTTGTTTTGTTGACTGACTAGTGAATTTATACAGATGTCGCACTGCTCCAGGAAGACGATGGTAGCATCCAAAAGACATGAGGAGTTATACTAGTTTAGGTCGGAGCCCTACATCTAGTCTCAGAGATGATCGAGTGTATGTTCCTCGCTTGAATGCTCTAAAGTTCTTATAGTGGGGGTGCAAGAATGGCGGAAGAGGTAGGAGACAGGCTGCCCAAAAGAGAGCTTTAGGATCCCAGAGAGTGTGTGGATGTCTTAGAAGGGTGCCTTGGCTGCGTTTTATATAATTTGGAGCTAGGCCACATACAAAGAAGAAGGTTCTCCCGACCGAGGGGTTGTGAACCTAAGGGAGGGGGCCCAGCTAACTTGGCTTGCAAGTAACACTGTCTTGCGACAGTGCTGGCTATCGTCATGGTCTTATGCCCACATTGTGGCATGGTATAGCGTGGTGCTACAGTGCTAGTCATGGTGGCTCTATGGGCACGGTGGTGTTTCGCCAGCCGTCCTATGCGATGTGGTCTCATCGTGGCCTTCGTCATCACCTCCTAATCATCCAGGGGCATCGTGTAGGAGTTGGTAGCCGCCCCTAGATCACCGATCATCTTGCTATTGGTGGTATTGGTGGCCACGATCCTGGGCTCTGGGGGCGTGGTCCTTGCTGCATTGGGTGGCCTCCCAGGTCAAAGCCATCATCGCGGATCCCATCCCATGGTGGGTAGAATTGTTCATATGTCTCATTAGGCCATATTTGGATGGTGGGTCTCTGTACTAGCCATCAATGCTTGGCGGTGTTGTCTTGTCTATGCTGCATGGCGCAGGGATGGCGTCTAACCAGGCCAAGGTGTCTGCTGTCCCCTTGGTCCTTGCGGGGTCAGTGCGGTGTGCCCGCTCCTATCAGAGCAGGCATGCATGGTGAGCTCAATCTCTCCCCGTTCCTCGGAGGGGTCAGGACAACGAGAGGTCATGGATTGATGCATAGTGTGCGGCTAAGGCAGAGAGAAGGGGTCATGGCAGACCCCGGCCTTAGTGTTTGGCCCGGTCTGCTTTGCTTAGCTGGGCCTCGGTCATTTGGGCTTATACTAGTGGTGTATTGTGGGCTGCCCGAGCGGCTAACTAATTGGTGTGGGGTGTATGACCCCGGATACCCACAACAGATTACATGGGCTGTGCTCCTAGGGGCGTTCTAGCCCATAAGACGAAGACCTATGGTGCACGACACTGCTTGGCGTGCACTGCAAGACATCAAGGGTGATATCCTGAAGATACTGCGAGATCTATTAGGATACTTTTGATCTCCTGATTCCTGTAATCTGTTATTACTTTCTGGTTATCTCCTAGATCTAACCGACTTGTAACCCTACCCCCCAGACTATATAAGGCGGGCAGGGACCCCCTCAAAACACACGCAATATCATACAATCCAACAGGCCACAGGAGTAGGGTATTATGTCACGCTAATGGCCTAAACTTGTCTAACTCTTGTGTCTCTGTTGCCTTCTTGTTCTCGATTACACGCATCTCTGCCGATCAATCTACCTTCGTGGGATACCCCATGGAGGACTACTGACGATATTCTATCAACAGTTGGCATGCCAAATAGGGGTGTGCGTGCTATTTCCATGTCGAACAAGATGGTACATTTTGTAGGCTCTTCGTCCTCCCTATAGCCCGGCTAGATCTTCATGGTCAGATCGATCTCCTAGATCATCAACGCTAACAGAGACAGAGAGATCTTCGAGCCAGTGCAGATCAATTCTGCGCCGATCACCCCCAACACTTGCAACTATAGATCTGATCTCAAAACCTCCTTTAAGGTCATCTTCATCGACAACTCGCTGCCCGCTTCCCCGATACCCGAGGAAGTAGATCAACAACGACGATCTAATCGCATCCATCGATTAGGTTGGCTAGAAGCTCATCGCTTGCCTCTTCATCATAGAATCGGCTCTGACCACTCTAGTTCAGCACTAACCACCCTCCGATTCAAATCCATCGGAGGCCGATCAGGAAGCCCTAGGTGTTATGGCCCTAACCTTTGGGCTCACCAGCATCGCTGTCACTTATCAAGATGCCCTAAGGGGCAAATTCACCGACCAGGCAGGAGACTCTACCCTCTCGCAGACCCGATCGCCGAGCAGCTCTCGCCAACTGTCAACATGCTACAAATTGGCCGACGCCCCAAAGCATCCCTCCAAACCATCATGGAGGAAAATCCAGACTTCGAGTCCTAGGGCTCTATGGAGACTGTCATCGAAACCACCGCCGTCCAACCTCCCTTCCCACCCTTCCAAGGGGGCAGGATTTTTAATGTCAACATCGATAGCCCTCCACGGGATGGAGAAACCGAGGAGGACCGCATTGCTCATGTTAATAGGAATGCCAACCACATGTAGCACCGAGCAAATGAGGCAGCCCTTGTGCTAGTCGAGGCTGCTCACAACGAATAGCTCAACTTGCGAGGAAGCCCACACCACTCCAATACAACCTCGATGACGAATTCATCCATGTCGACGACCATGACGTCTACAAGACCCCAAGTGCCAACTTGGCCATGGCTGCCAATGAGCTTGCCCAGCTCGAGCAAATGCCAAAAGTCACCAAGGTCGCCACAATGCTCAAAGCTACACACTGCTAGGTCAATGAGATCCACCAGGATCAGAGACCTTCCTAATCGATGAGCTAAATTCACCGATCCACTGTGCCAAGATCTAATCGCCACCCCAGCAGAAGCCATTTCACTGACCAGCATTGTGATGATGCACAACACCTCTAGGGGGAGCTAGGGGGCACCGCATCGACTACCCTCGCCAACATGATCAAGAGATCGAACAAGACGTCCGAGCGCACCTCAATAACCTCCGGAACGCGCGATGTCAAATCAACGGACGCCAATTCTCTCACCATGAAGAAGAAGTACATCGGCGCCAAGAGTACGAGCAAGAGTTCGGTGACCTGGACGCAGCCCTCCAACCACTTAACGCCGGCAATGCTGTGACTCATAATTGTGACAATCCCGAAGGGCCCTGAGCATTCACGAGGGCACTCTGAACACTCCAGTGGCCCTATGGTTTTAAAATCACTGGGGTCAAGCCCTACGAGGGACGGATGAACCCAACATAGTGGCTATAAGCTTATGCCACCATCGTGCGCGCTGCTGGGGGAGATACCAGCGTCATGGCAAACTATCTTCCCATCATGCTCACGCTAACTGCAATGAACTAGCTCACGAGCCTCACCCCAGATTCCATCGAATCCTGGGAACTGCTAAAGGTCTTCACTGACAACCACATGGCTACATGTACTTGGTCGGGCACCAAGCATGATCTAAATCACATCTACTAGAAGCTGTCTGAGCTCCTCCGTAGCTACATCAGGCGTTTTTTCGAGATGAGGAATTCTATTCCCAACATCTCGAATGCAGAAGTCATCACCGCCTTCATCCGAGGACTCCATCACCGCGACCTCTGCTCCAAGTTCAATCACAAGCCACCAAAGGGGACTGGCAAGATGATCATGACCGCCGATCAGTACGCCGACGCTGAAGACGCCGAAGTATGTTTCAACGAGGATGCGGGCACTCATCACCCAACTCACCGCAGTGATGAGAGCCCCAACGATCGATGCCACAGTGACCGCCGCTATGATGACCGCGGCTACAGTCAGGACAGTGGTCGTGATCGGCCAAAAGGGTCCAAATCTAGTCAATATTGCCGCCGCCAACTAGACCACATCGTCGCCGCTGCTGATGAACCTCGCGCTAAGCGCAACTACGACGAATAGTACAAGATGATCCTCGAAGGCCTGTGCCCTCTCCACAAGAACAACAAGCACAAGATGAAGGACTGTCTCGGCTTGGCTAAGGAGTTCCAAGCCAAAAAGCCGAATGACAACAATAATGATGGAGCCAGAGGCCACCGATCACCTGGGGATAACAATAACGCCTTCTAGGATCATGACAAAGTGGTCGCCACTATCTTTAGGGGCCTCGCCACCGCCGAGAACAGAAGATATAAAAAACTCACTGCCCATCGGGTGCTTGCCGTCAACGCTGACTAGATAATGTCGTACGCCACCGACAAGATGTTCTGTCTAATGCTAAGTCATGCTTCAACATTTTTGTAAATATTCCCCAACCTTCATATATCTCCATGATGTTTCTCCGAGCTATTTTCTCCATGTTTGTTCTCCAAACAATTTTCTTTCATGTATACCATCTTAAAGATGACATAAAACTAATCCTAAGGCAAATCCCTGAATAGTCATGTTGATGCTCGGATGTCCCCAGAGACGGCCTTGTCTCCAGCTTCTCCCTACATGTGCATGAGCATCTGCCCTCTGCATTACGGGTGGTCGGCAGCAGCTCCTTGGCGACGCTTTGTTCTTCCTACACGCACATGGGCTCCACGCTCCACGTTATGGTTAACAGGCTAGTTAGGGTTGGAGACTCAGCTACACACTAACTGGTCGGACAACTTATATTAAATATAAACACATCTTTAGAATAACACTAAGTGTTCACACCAACAGATCACTGAGCTGCATACGCTATTTCATCACCATTGTTGATTCTTCTCCGGAGTTCATATATTTTATTTTTACATCACATACTACCTATTCTACACATTTGTTTCATAGGGGCATGGCTCGGTCAATGAGCTTAAGCTTAGGGTCTGAACAAGATGATCAATGTCTGGGTGGTCGGACCACCTATCGGACGGACTTCACCGCCAACCAACTAGTCGGACTGCTCGGCATTCACTTTACCATCGAACAGTTGGTTGGACTACTCATCGCATGGGCTTCATTGTCAGCTATGCTGGGGCTCGCCAGCTAAGTTGGGGACTCCTCGATGCTCGGATTCTTTGTGCAAGTGTCGCCAGCTAAGATGGGGACTCCCTTGGTGGTTGGATCTTGCTATGTCTCATCGGTGTGCTATCAAGCTGCTCCATGCTATTCGGATCAGGGTGCTGATCTTGGGCAGCAAGTCAAGGGTCTTGATACACGCATGTCAGATGACGTCAATAGGCTTTTCAGACTTCTTTTCTTTGACCCTGCTACAAGATTCATTCTTCATCTTTTAGCAAGCTCGGGGACTAAGTGCGCACACTTCACCTTGCGGTGAATTTGTGTTTCTCATTTCAGGGCTTTGCCCGAGGACTGGCTGCCTGCTCGGTTGGTCTTCTTTTTTTCTTCTACTTTGGACCCTGGCACCACGTGACTATGTCACCTATTGTCAGGCTCAGGGACTAAGTGGGCACACTTCACCTTGCGGTGAGTGTGTTTGCTTTATCTGGAAGACTCTGTGCCTCTTGAAGTTGAAGAAGACTATCTCCCTTTCTCGTGGTTGGACTCTAAGTGGGCAGACTTGGTCCACTGCGAGGAAATTTTTTATTTTGAACTTGAGCTCCTTACATCCTTCTAGCAAGCCTTACTTGGGGAAGCTCGTGCTCGGCCAAACAAGTTAAGTTGGTCAGCTATGGCCCACAACTGCTCGGTGACTCATTATAGTGGTTGGACCATGAGTCTGACTGCTCGGCTTTGTTTGCACTTGCTCGAACAAGCTCAAGACGGTGTTGCACAGCGGATACAAAGTACTCGGGGATTAGCTATGGGGGTATGACCCTGGATACCCATGACAGATTACATGGGCTACGCTCATAGGGGTGGTCCAGCCCTCAAGACGAAGACCTACGGTGCATGGCACTGCTTGGCGTGCACCGCAAGACATCAAGGGCAATATCCTGAAGATACTGCGAGATCTATTAGGATACATTCGATCCCCTAATTCCTGTAATCTGTTATTACTTTTTGGTTATCTCCCAGATCTAACCGACTTGTAACCCTGCCCCCTAGACTATATAAGGCAGATAGGGACCCCTCAAAACACACGCAATATCATACAATCCAACAGGCCACAGGAGTAGGGTATTACGTCATGCTGATGGCCCAAACCTGTCTAACTCTTGTGTCTTTGTTACGTTCTTGTTCTCGATTACACGCATCTCTACCGATCAATCTATCTTCGTGGGATACCCCTCGGAGGACTACCGATGATATTCTGTCGACAATCGGTATCTTGAGATACCTAGGGTATCATAACCCCGACACATGGTATTGGGTTGCTGCCACAAGCCCCTAATCCATGTTGGGCACCAAGAGCCACCAAGACTTAGTTCCGCTCCCATCTACTAGCGAATACTCGTTTACCACTCCAGTATGGCAGTTTAATACCATGTGCACCTATTGGTGCCTGCTCACAACAACTCCACCGAAGAAGGTCATCAAGTCCTCCACCAAGCCATCTAGGTGATGGCAATCACCATGGATAACAAGCCTTTATGTCGGTGCAGAATGTGACCAACTAGTGAATATTTGTAGTTTTGCTGTACATTGTGATCGGAGGATTTATACTGGTTTGGGCAACATGCCCTATGTCTAGTCGGGGTTAGTCGGTGACTTTATTCCTGAGCCTAGGTGCTTAAAGTTTGCGGTGGGGTTACAAACGAGAAGGAGGAAGATGGGGTGTACAAGAGGTCTGGTCGGCTCCGACCGGAAGGGCCGAGAGTGACAGGAACTTTGCTATGAGCTAGGTGTTCAAGCGAGTGCTTGTGGTTGGAACTTGGTGGTTCTATGGTTATGAGCTACCGATCTGAGGAACTCTAGCCTACTGGAATCGGTCTTCGATCATTCGGTCCCCTCTGTTGGAGGGAGTCCATCCCCTTTTATAGATGAAGCAGATGGTTTTACAGGTGAGAGGGAGAGGGTATGGATGTTTTTAAGCCTTGCTGCCCACGCTAACGAGGATCGGATAGTGGTAGGCCCCCGCAATACTGTTGATGTCACTGTAGAATGTCAGGTGCATGTGGGAGATGGCGCTGTCTTCTTCAGGAAGGGTTGACGTCAGTACCTGCAAAAAAACTGTTTGATGCCTAGAGGTATGTGAAGAGCCTCGCTATGTTCACCCGGTATGGTAAATCCTGGTGCCCATACCGCCATCGATGTCCAGGGACACACGGGGGTTTTTTACCGTATGGGAGTTTTAGCGGCCCCTACAATACTGTAGTGGGAGACGTTGGCGCCTACAATACTGTTTGTGTTAGGGTGGCCGCAGAATGCTGTTCCATGCAGGGTATGGTCCTTGGTATAGTGGTTTTGACTTGTGAGCCTTGCCTTGCATTTCCCCACACGCCTTCTGGTTCCTTCCGAGCGGGTGTTCCTGGTCGGATGGCTCCAGTCGGCTCTGAGTGCGCCGGTCAGAGAAGAGCGGTGAGCAGGGTTCCTACGAGCCTCGGTCGGAGGGACGCGAGGTCGGAGTCGGAAGTAGGGCTCGGGGCAGGCCTTCCGATCGGAGAGGCCGTCTAGAGGCGGCTGAAGCCTGAATTGGGTGCTCCGGTCGGAGAGGTGGGCCAAAGTAGCTGATGAGCGGTGCGTTGCTCTTATTGGGCCTAGCCTTTCGGTTGGTTGCTGGACCATTCCTTTGCTCTTTTGTTTTTAGTTTCTTGGGTCGAGCCTTGGCGCAGAAGCCGGTCCCCGAGGGACCCTGGGTTTATGAACCCGACACTTTAGCTCCAACTCAAAGAAACCCAAGCAAGAACACTAGTAGCACTCAAGCTAGGCTAACACTCAAATTCACTTCTTGGATTGGGTACCTCTCCAAAGGCTTCACAATCCTTTTCTATAAGTGCTGACAAAAATGGGATGAAAGAGCATCTCTATATAAGCCAAGGGTAGCACTTATATATATAGATGGTGAAGAGGCTGCTAGTCATTGGAAAAATCTGACAAATGCAGACATCACTTGATGAATTGCTAGCCTTCATTGCCAATGCCGGATCATATTGTGCTGCTAACATGGCTGATTCTAGAAACAACTAGTTGGGAATATATAGATACCAGAATGTTCCCCATTATATCATATGCTGGTGTGTCACATAGTCGCACCAGAACATCATGATAGAGACTTGGCCAAGCTTGTCGCAGAATCAAGCTAGGCCCACCAGATGATCCATCGAGAGTTACTAAGTCTCCACTAGATCATACGACACACTCTAGTAACCTTGCCAACTTGTCACTATGTCAAGATGGACTTTGCCTAATGCTCTGCTGAGTGCCATGCAAGCACACTGAATCATTTGGTGCACATCAATGGAATGGTCAACTTGTGACCGAGTCAAGTTGGGCCACATAGGCACAACGAGTCATACACTGGCCAATCTATCAGTACAGCAAAGCTATTTCTACCCAAGACATAGTATCACCAGACGATCCACTGAGTTTCAACCTTGTCATCTAGTGTATACTCTGGCACTATTTTCAACCCATTAAGTCCGACCTTGACCAATTCAACTTCTTGGCTTGAAACCACTTAGATTGTTCCATTTACCATCATGATCTTGGCTAAGAGTTAGCCTTTTGTGCATCCAAATGCCTTTGCTTCAACTCCCTAAAGATGAATGCTTTGACCCCCCCCCCATAGTATGGCCAATGGAAAAACAAAGCCCTAATACACACTATAGCAAATGTCTTTGAGCACCAAACCTCCATTCGCTCTATAGTGTCCTTATTCTTTACAAACATCATTTGTGCCATACTCCAAGCATCAAACTAAATCTTTAGGGTGAATCAACTTGTGACTAACACAAATGTGAATACCGTTGCAAAACACATGTTAGTCACAACACTCATGTTCATCAATCACCAAATTGGGGCCTAGATGCATTCAATTTCTGATAATACATCAACTACCAAATCAAGTAACAATGGGACAAGGGGTCCTTCTGTCTTAAACCTTTATAACTTATGTAGTAATTCCATGTTTTCCCCATTCAAACTAATAGTATCCACTATACCATCCCCAACTACTATTATGATCCACTCTATCCACTTGTTGTCAAAATATTTCTATGTAACACCACTTTTAGAAAAATCTAATTCACTTTGTCGTATGCTTTCTCAAAATCCTACTCGAGAATGATCCCTTGCTTTTTTTACACCTCAACTCATGTAACACTTCATGGTACACCAACACTACATCCAAAATGTACTTAACCAGGTATGAAAGTTGTCTGGTTTTCATTTATAACTTTCTATGCCATCCTATTTACTCTCAAAGTCAAGATTTTGGTGATTACTTTGTAGATGACATTGAAAAAACAAATATGCCTAATTTGTTTGATCTAGTCAGCATCTTCTAGTTCCTCCATAGTAAAAGGTTTTGTTAACTTCTTCCGACTTCTATCCTTTAGTGCCAATATGCAGTTTAATTTTGGGACTCCCTTCGCTTCCAAACAATTTCTTTGTAAAAAGCAGTGATATATCTTTTTAATTCTTATTTTTCCACAAAACATTAGTTGTTTTATCATGAATTTCCATTTGAGGCCATTGGCAATCCCATGGAAATTTCATGTACTTGTGTCGCCCTTGAGCAGCAACGTTTCCCCACCTCTTCTTTGCCACATCAGTTCCACTGCCTCATAAATTTTCTTGAGCTCCTCCTCCAAGTCATAGCTGTTTTGACGACATTCCTCACTTGAAAAAGTTCTCTCCTCTACTTCCTCATCCATTACCTTAATTCTTAGCAAAAAAATTCTTGTTTTAGTTTCCTTTGGCCACTCCCATTCTAACTCCACTTGTTGAAACTCTGCCTCAACTTAGCTGACCAAATGTCAGTGATCTACAACATAATTATTTCTTCTCTCTAAGACATTTATCCAACAACTACACATTGAAACCCTCATTTAAAAGCCAAGCTATCTCAAATCTAAAGAAGCTAGACCTCACTTCGATATACTATGTATTTCTAGTAACAAGATATTGTAATCTGAGTCTATACGGGATTGTGCTATAACCAAGGGATAATGTACTTCCTAGTTTGTTGATACAAAAATCATGTCCAACACCTTTATCACCGGATTTGTCTATTTGTTTGTCCATGTGAAATTACCTCCATGTATATGAAGTTGTCTCATCAGCCTTGTATCACTAACAATATCATTAAATAGCTGGATCATGCTTTTGTTTACATTTCCAGTTGACTTCTCATTTGTTGCCATGACCATATTGAATGAAATCTGCTCCCATAATATATAATAGGCATGTTCAACCACAGAATTATTTTGTTAAGTTCTTTGAGAAAAAACATGTTTGAGCTCATCATGCACTAGTCCATAAACAATCATTAACAACCAACAAAATTCTCCCTCTCTGTCTCGCCAAATAAGATTAAAAAATAGCATGCATTGTATTGAGTCACCTCCACTAAGTCTTATTTAGTTCTCATAAGCATCCCTCCAGAGTGTCCTTAAGTTGGAACCCACTTCCGAGTAAGATCTCCTCTAAAAATCCGCACCAACAACATGTTTGTGAACTTCTGTTTATAGTTTCCTCTAGACAAACAACATCCACTTGATGTTTATTTAAAAGAACACCCAGTTGTTTGTTCCTCCCTCCACCACCCAAGCCTCTCACATTCTAGAAAAGGATCCTTATTTTTAACTCGTTTCCTTTTTCCCTGTCAGCTTTAGGTGTGGAGTTATCTCCAACTTCTAGCATGGGTATTCATTTACTTGATTTATCTCCTCCACCTATCGACGCCAAAAAATCGATGCCAGGAACACAGTGATCAATGCCGAGGAGAGGACGCGTGGAGCAGATCCCGAGCTTCTCTCCAGGCTTTGGGAGGGCACCACCAGACTGGATGGCCATGACCTCGGGGCATGCCAATCAATTTGACCTACAATTGATAAGGGAGCAACATTGATCAGTAATTTAAGGCGGAACATGATGCTCGTTCATACAGACAGTTCCAAATGTGCGGCCAAGTGGCCAGTGAGACAAGGCAATCGACTAGAGAGTTGATA
This sequence comes from Miscanthus floridulus, assembly GCF_019320115.1. NCBI lineage: Eukaryota > Viridiplantae > Streptophyta > Magnoliopsida > Poales > Poaceae > Miscanthus > Miscanthus floridulus. Next base: position 28,443,800 of record NC_089582.1, on the reverse strand, counting down.
TCCAGCATGTTCATGATACATGATAAGAAAAACAAGCATATAGGCAATCATCAATTACTCAATTAAATAGATCTAACCTGCCGATTATCATGAAAGCATGCAAAAAGTTGTACAAAAGATGGGCATGAAAGCATATGACTTGATTGACAAACATACTAGCTTTTAACCAAGACAAAAACAAGTAAAAAGCACGTAAAGAGCCAATATATATTCTCAAAAGACAGGTTATCGGCTAAATAGCCGATTCCAGTGAAAGAATGGTTATAGCATGCAACCGCTCAACCATTAGACGTGTATAAACTCGTAAGCCTATCAGATCTAATCTACTACCTTTAGCAGTGGGGTCAGACCTAACCGATGCAGCCGTAATAAAGATAACAAATTAAACCTTCAACGCATATAGATCTATAAACGCTTAACGAGATCGCGGAAACATGGTATGATCGTGAAAGCACAGGTGATCAACTTAATAGCCGATGCAGACGTAGCATGCAGCCAAAGACTATGCTTGGCCATAAGCAAGGCTTGCTACTTGGCGATTTCTGATCTATGATGCTATCAGTGGGGTTCAGACCTAACCGATGCAGCCGTAAAAGCACTTCTAGACCGGGATCTCGTCAACTAGCAAGCCTCACCTAGGGCTAAGCATGCCTTTGACCACACGCTATCTTTGATCAAGATCGGAATAGAACAGCTAGACTAGCATGAACCATCGTTAGTGTAGGATGTGAACAATGTAATGCGATAAGATGACGATTCAAAAAGATACAAAGCCGATCTATCTTGATCTTAATCGGGCAAGAGGTTTGAACCAAAATTCGTACGAGATCAGACTTAACCGAGGACAGCCGTGCAGATTTTTATAAGAACCAAGGATAACTATCAGCAATTGTAAGAGATCAGACTTAACCGATGGCAGCCTTACAATTAACTAACGATAACTAACTTATACAAAGCTTGCAAGAGGTCAGACCTAACCGATGCAGCCTTACAAACAAGGTATAAGTCATGACGGATACTCACAGACAAACAGAAGGTTGGACCTAACCAATGCAGCCCTTCTCGCCGAAGAACTCATCGAAATCTACTCTACTCCTACTCCTAAGGGGTGGCGTAAGCCGAAAAGTAAATGTACTAGTTTGTATTGATCCTTTGAGATGTCTATTACAATGGCTGGGGTTCAATATTTATACGCAAGGCCTGACTAAGATTCCTGGTCAAACAGGACCGGTTACAAAACATGGAAAAGCAAACAAAACTTCCTAATCTAGGATAACTTGGACTCCAATCTTTCCCTTCTATGGAACCTGACACGTCTTCTTATTTCATGTCTTGCTGTCTCTGCCGGTAGGGCTCATTCCCTTGATGTCATCATTTCGCTAGCTGAGCTGACAATCCGTTTAGCCAATTTAATTAGAGGATTCGGCCTTCCTTGATAATTTCCTATCTTCAGGGACTTCTTATCTCGAACCAAATTTCTATGTCAACATATGCCCCCCCAATTTTGGGATAAAAGTGATTTTATTCTGAAATTATCTTCTGTTCTATCTTGAGGCTGTTGACGTGTCTTCAACAGGGACCGAGAACTTTATCCTGGGGCTCACTGGCTCTGTTTCTCTTTATGCTCTTGATCGTTTGCATTCTTCATGGGCACGCCACTTCTTTGTTGGCATCCTAAGTCCTAAAGTTTCATGGGTGCACTATTGCTTCATGGGCATTTGGATTCAGCTTCTCTGGTCGACTATAAATATTCATCTGATATTGACGAGAATGGCCCAACAATCCAGCATGTTCCTCTCACTTCCGCTCCTCTGAGCACTCTTGGCTTTGTTAGATCCTCCTTGGACCATCGCTCCACCATGAAAACCCCTGGTGGCTAGAAGAATTCTTGTGTTTAGGGAGATTGTGTCGCCCGTTTTAGTGCCTTGTTAAGCAAGGGAATTAGTCGTCGTAGCTAGAAGAATTCTTGTGAAGTCACCTGAATCTTCTCACCATCGGTATGACGCCATTCCAGTGTTTGCAAGGGCTCAAATGTGTGGACACCTTCCCCTTATTTGCTCGACCTATGCTAAGAAGCCTACGAAGTTGACCAGTGCATTCTTGATGAATAGGTCGATTTCCTTTTCCCCCTGATGCTACTTCCATCTCTTAGCCGATGCGACCCACATTTTTTTAGCTATGTGGGGATCAGACTCCCTTCAATCCAAGGAAGTCTTCTTGGGCTGGCTAGTTGGTTTTGGGTGTAATCCTTTTTGTAACAATCCTCCGGGATCCGAGGTATCATAATCATGGAAAGCAATAAAATTTTGAATCTGTTGTGTCTCCTAATTCTTTGCAAACTATCCCCTCGATCCCCAGAGTGATGATTCCTTTCCATAACTGATTCCAATTGCATAGCCTCGAGGAGGTCTATCATTGTGTCTTCTAGGTTATAAATACAGGCCATGGCCGTGAACAAGAAACCAATCTGCCACATCTTGATTTTCCTGTGTCCCGAGTGCGAACTGCTCCTTTCATCTTCAGATCCAAAATCATCATCTTTTCCGTAGAGATGGAGAAAATGAAGTGACCCGCTGATGAGATTCCTAATGAGTTCGTGCCGCCACACCAGTGTTCTCATCTCCAAGAGTAAAGATGAACATGGTTTCATGATCCTTGAGCGGATTAGTCTAACCTTTCATATTTGCTAGGCCAATTCGAATGGTGACCTCCTTCCCCGCACGATCATTGGTCCCAACGGCGCGCAAGTGGTGGCTCTAGTAAACTCCTTCACAGGATCCTCTGATTCCCATGGGAACAAATTCTGCTGGCTTCTTCAGGAGAGAGATGAGGCCCGAGTGTGGTATTCCAATGCGGCTTGCGACCTTGGGCGCATGGACTTCTATCTGAATGCTCTGCATGATGCGCTCATCATCTCAGATAATAGGGCCAACTCCGCTCAAGCGAGGTTGGCTGAAGCTAAGGCTAGAATCACGAGTGATATTTCTTGCGGCGACTTCTAATCTCACAACCCTAATTTCATAGAACTCTGACTAACTCTCCTTTGAATTCATCAGCCTTGTCAGCGCAGCTTAAAAGTCTCCAACTGGCTACGGATTACGCGATAGGATTTGTCAATGCTAGGGGTGCTCTACCGGTGGCCCATTTGCATGACATCCAGAATCACGTTAGTTAGATTGGTCTTCATGGTGTTCATCATGGTGCTGTTGTTTCCCTAGCCATGGCGCAAGTTCGCTTTAGATGCGAGCTTCGACTTCTTCCCCATGGTTTAAAAGCCACCGACCGTCCTGAAGATCATGAGAGCCTGATTGAGAATTTCTCCAATGCCGCCGACACCATAGCCTTCTCTTCCCTGGCCGAAGACATTGTGAACAAAGTGTTTCTCGACCCTTAGATTGTAAGAGGGAAACTGACGAATAAACCTTTTATGTTTGAAGCGACTTTTCCTCTTTTATTTCCTTATGCAAGATGGAACTCCCTTTTTTATTTTTTGCACTATAGGCAATGCATACCGCACCGGCTTTTGCCTCCTTTGGCTGAATGTTGGTTATTCTTTTTTGTTTTGAAGGTGATATTTTCTTATATCAGCTGTAAAAGCTCGATTGAAAATTCAATCGGCTAATTCAAGCATCGACCCAAATACTGGGATAATACTTCTTGAGGTGCTTTCCATTGAGCACTCTGTTGAACTCTTCACCTTCTAGTATTTCGTAGAAGTAAGCATTGACAGGCATGCATCGAGTAATACGATAAGGCCCTTCCTAGTTTGGCGTCCATTTGTCATATGCGCTATCTTTGGTTCCATTTGGCAAGATCAGCTTCCAAACCAATTCACCTTTGTGGAACTGCTTGGCTTTGACCTTCTTGTCATAATACTTGGTGATCCTTAGTTTGTTAGCTTCAATGTTTTCCAAAGCGTGAAGCCAATGACAATTTAGATCTTCTAGATTGTCTATCGTCAAAACTTTGTAATCATCGGCTGTTAGATTTTCTTGAGATTCAATACGTCATGATCCAGTCCTGATCTCCCAAGGAAGAACGGCTGCATGTCCATAAACTAATTCGTAAGGAGAGCACTTAGTTGATCCATGGCATGCCATCTGATAGGCCCATAATGATTCATTCAATGTTAAGTGCCACTTCCTTAGCTGATCAATTATCTTCTTCTTGATTAAATTAATCAATGTCTGGTTGGATGCCTCTGCTTATCCATTGGCCTGGACGTAGTAGGGAGAAGAGTTCAATAACTTGAATCCTATGTCGGCAGCAAAGCTCTCAAACTCCTCAAAAATGAACATTGCCCCTTGGTCGGTAGTGATAGTCTGAGGGATCCCAAATCGATAGATGATATGCTCCTAGACAAAGTCAATCATGTTTTGGGACATCACCATCTTTAGTGGGATTGCTTCAACCCACTTGGTGAAATAATCTGTCGCCACCACTATGAACTTATGGCCTTTGCTAGATGGTGGATAAATTTGGCCGATTATGTCAATTCCCCAACCTCTGAACGGCCATGGCTTGATTATAGGATTCATAGGGAACACCCCATCAGGACCTTAGCATCTTCTTGACTCAGGCATCTGAGTAACACCCCATCAATCATATTATAGTATAGCTACTCATCCGGTAGTACGTATTTGATCGATTTATACCTGAGCTTCCTAGAGACCTTTTGTGATGGATTCCTAAGATAGTTCACTATTTCTTTCCTCCAATCACTGGCAGGACCTCATTGCTAAGGATCTCTTGAATTTGCCAATAACCAGAAGCGCCTTGAGCTAGCTTGTTAGTTTCTTGATTCCAAGCTCTCAGGATATGCCTGATGGTGACCATAGGGAATTTATCGATCAAACTTTGGCATTTTTCATAGTAACCTCTCAAGATATCATCTTTACACTCATATAGGCCGATCAACTGATTAACCCCCAACTGAGAATCTCCAAAGATTTCAATTGCATCAGCGTTTGCTTCTTGAAGAAGTTAAAGTCCTTTGAGGATAGCCTCATATTCAGCTTGATTATTGGTCGTCATTGGCTTGACAACATATGCAAATTCAAAACTCGATCCTCAGGGCAAAATGATAAAGATGCCAATACCACTGCCCTGCTTGCACGACGAGCCATCAAAGAATAAAGTCCACGACATCAACTCCACATAACAAATACTAGATTTATGATGACGAGTCACGAAGTTGGCCATTATTTGTCCTTTGACTGCTCTGGCCGATTCATACCTTAGGTCAAACTTGGACAATGCAAGTATCCACTTTCCTACTCTCCCATTCAAAATTGGCATCGACAACATATGCTTGATCACGTTGGCCTTAGATACCACACTTCAAGCAAAATGTGGAGGAGTTAGTCAATTCCCTAATTTCTATAAGTGAAGGTCCTGAACCTGTCAAACCAAAATCAAAACTCAAAACCAAGATAGGTTTGGCGGAGGAAGGTGACATCACCATTAGAGGCGTCATCACAAGAATCTTCGTCTTCAGAAGAAACCGAGGTATCAATGAACTTCACAAGGAGAAGTCCAATTCAAAGGACTTACAATACCGAACCCTCACCAAAAGAGCTAGCTTGGGGGAGAAGCACTCCCGTGTATCTAGGTAAGTATTCTTTCTCCTTTTGTTTTAGATTTTAGTTTCTTTTCAATAGTTAAGAAAATGATGAATGAAACAAAATAAAAAGTTATCTTTATAATAAATATATATAGCTATAGCAATAATGTGTGATCTAGTAAAATTGAAAACAAAATAAAAGGTGTCTAGTTTGCTTTAATTTATTTTTAAGAGTTGAATAAATAAAGAGGACTCAGAATAATCTCTTGAATGGAAATGATGAATAGTTGCTCTGTTGTAATTCCTTTCAAGTACCTAGTTTTTAGCCTTGAATTCTCCTGATTTTGGATAAGATTGTTTTGATATAAGGATTTGCTCTGAACTTGAAACTCGTGGGTAGCATATGCTTGATCTAAGTCTAGGTAATTGACGGATATGATATGAGAAGGTCTGAGCTGCTGTTTATCTTGTTCCAAGTGACACTAAAGTTCTGGAGATTTATCTTTTGAAAACATAAAATGCTACATGATGAGTTCCTGTATGACAAAGCTTGAATTCCCACTAGAGCCATACATGTTATTTAGGCTAGAAAACTTCTACATATATGTTGCTTGCTTTTGCATTGAGTTTTGTCAAGCTTTGTTGACCCTTATAAGAGGTTTGTCATTCTCTTAAAATCAAGATCATATACACACCACCCACATATGCACTACTCCTACACTGGGGGTAGGCGCAAAAACATGCCTTCCATCTAGATCCACCCAAAAATGTTCTACTCCTACACTGGGGGTGAACACAAAACATGTTTGTTAGGTTTTCTATCCACCAAATAAATGCTCTAAATTCTTGTTGCTATCTCTCAAAAGTTTTGTTGCAGAAAGAGGCATGGGGCTATGCAAAAGTTATTCATAAAAAAAGAGAAAAAAAGAGAAAAGAAGAGAGTTGAGAAAAAATGGACAAGTGTTCGAGATATCTAAAACAAGGGGTACTTAGATGTCTGCCTAAAAAAGAGAAAGAGATGAATAAGATAGCACGTGTTCTCTTGCAAAATTATTTCCAAGTTTCAAAAGAGAGATAAGTTTTCAAGGAGCAAAGTAAAATTAGGATTAGCCACCATATATTCCACACACATGAACATCTTGATTTGATTGTATGACTCAATTCTCTTTGGATCCGAGGTTTAACTTTACAATATATGCATTGCAAGTATGCTCAAGCTTTCTCCCTACCTATGAACTCCACATAAGCCTTACTGGTAGAAAGAGAAAAAGGCATAACATCTTTATTGCCTTGGTGAGGATCCACAAATACCACATATATTGAGAGATTTGAGAGTGTCATACAATGGAAGCTCTGAGTTTTATTTTTTTTTAAACTCCTGAATAATAGTTGAGCAAAGAACTTGAGACATAGTGCTTGACTTAATCGTTCTATCTTTAAATTGCTTAAGACCAAAGTGAAGGCTAAGAAGCCCCATGGTTGAAGGTAATATGGGTAAGTTTGAAGTCAGATCGGTTTATTCTAATCTGGAGGAGAATTCTTGTTTGAACGCATGTGTACTTTTGAGGAGTGAAAGCATCATAGCAACTCCTAATCCATTTTTGCTGAGTTTAGCTTTGCTAAGGGACTAGCAAAGGTTAAGCCTAGGGGAGCTTGTTGACGGTAGTTAACAACCATTATAAACCGTTAATAAAACATGTAGAAGGGCACAATTCTGATCACCAACAAAGGTCTAGGGGTTTAAACTAACAAATTCCATGAGTTTTGGTGAATCTGTATTTTCTGCAGGGTTTATCCAGAAAACCGTCAAGGCGGACCAACATGTCAGAATTAATCGTGCTTATCTGCCACGAAACGGGCACCAGAAGGTTCCAAAGGACACCAGAGCACACCACACTGAAGCGGGAGCTGAGGGGCTGGCTAGCCCCACCTACAGGCCGCTCGGCCCCTGGGCCTAGCTGTTAGCCTCCGCATCGCAATGTTGGTTCTCCACCGCCTCCTAGGTTGCATCTACGCCGTTCTTTAAGTCGGTTTGATCCAAGGGCTTACGATGGATGCTTTGGCCTATATATATTAGTCCATGTCTCTCTCCCTCAGTAGATCCTAGAAACCCTAATTTATATCTTCAGGATTAGAGCCAACAATCAAGAGAAGATTAGTCCTCCATAGGATCTAGTCTTATAAATATAATAGTGAGATAGAGAGTGAGGGAAGAGTTTGGACGAGGTGCCAGCCTATCGGTGCTCACTCTATGGCTTGTACCTTGGCAGATCCAAGTTCTACTTGAGCTTGTCTTCGAGATCTCTGTGGCAGAACCTCCTAAATTATAGGGCCCACATGCACCTGTCACTGTCCAATGACCTCTGACGACTATGCATATGTTCTCGGTAACTTAAGAAGACTATCGGGTGTCCTCAGAGAACCCCGAATCATCCATGATTTTCTGAGTAGGATCCCATTATAGAGTTATTGCAGTATTACAACAGTTTATTCATTAATATACATCAGAGTGAAATAGTGGAAGTCTTATAATAACTTAGTTTACAAAATAGTTATTTCAAACCTTACAAACTAAGTACGATTATTATTACAAACCATAGTAGTGGAGTGGCATTATTAACATAAACATAACACACAAAGAAAGTGCCCTGCCCAAGGACCACACATTTACTCGGCATCATCAATTTGAACAACCATCATGCAGCACGGTCCAAGACAAACCTACCCATGAGGCTCACCTGCAACAAGGGTTTAACAAACCCTGAGTACAAAAGTACTCAACAAGACTTAACCAAAATAAAAACTGATAAGACTCAGGAATGCAGGCTCGGGGATTTAAGGTAAGGCTTTAGCAATAAACAAGGTTCTTTTGCGTAAAAGCTCTTTAAAAAGATTCTTTCTTTCAACATTTAAATCTTCATAAAGATCATATATAAAGCTGACATGATCCATAATGAGATCATGAAACTTCATATCAAACTCTTTCTCAAATCCAACTCAAGTTTCATTTGTTAACTACGATGATGAACAGTGAGTTGAGTCTCCATAACCGAGGAGCAACGATGATTCAAACTGATTAAAACCCAGCTGGGGATTCCCAACCACATGACATATGCAGGTCCCTGACCTACATATACCAACCCACCCTTAGATCCTCTAAAACAAGAACGGGTCCGCGCCACCCGAGAATACAGTACTCCACCATTTCAGCCCATTGCCACGTGGGTACACGCTACTCTCGCCATCTCTCCACTCCCAGTGCATGAGTAGCCATTCTCATAATAGAATAGCCAAGTTAAGGCTTACCAGTGTATGTGATCAGTACTACAAAGTCTCACCTCATGCAATTCAACAACGGACGTGTCTTAATCGACACAGGCGGAAAGAACCCGCTCACAAGACCTCCATGTCTTGTGGCTTCCATACACTGAGTCTGCCCGGTCTAGATTTATTACTCCACACGCTCATATCTCATGATAACATAAATAACCAGTCGTATCCAAGAAACCATTTATATCTCGCAAGTGACCGGTAATCACCCGACTTTTATCGTTCTAAGCATGGCTAAGCATAATTAGACATTCTCAGATTGAAACAGGTAACAAGGTTGATAATGCACCAATTAGGTTTTCACTCAACTCCTAATCACTTAATGCAATATTGAAAAGCAAAAGCAATATAAATTTGTAAAACACAAGGTAGGTTTAAATGCATCCGAGGCTTGCCTTGGTTGTCAGAATAATCAGGTTCCGTAGATGTTCCACAGGTATCAAATCCGACCTCAACAGACGGATTAACTTCCTCAACAACTTGATTGACTACCACATTCTCGCTTTCATTCACTACACGTAGTAACAATGCCATATTTAATATGATGCGAGATATAAAACATGATGCTTGACGATGGATGCAAAAATTAATAACTTGAATACAACTTTCCTTCGCGGTACAGTTGCAAACCAACAACTAACTAAACATTTTCATAAACTCAAACACTTATTGTAAGTATCACGAATTATTTTATACTAATGACTCAAGGTCATCACTCAATCCAAAAATCAAACAAAGCCTAAGTCATTAAAGTTCACTATTTGCTTTTATGAATTAAATATTTAATTCAAAATTATGAAATAAATCAACTTCTTCCAATTGATCTCAAAATTTTTGTGAAGACTCATCATATGATAACTAAGTGGCAAAACAATTTTCATAATTTTTTGGATAATTATATAAGCCTAGAAAAATCATGGAAATCCATTTATTAATTAATTTGAGCAATTTTTATCACATTCAAAATGTACTGAAAAATAACATTTAATATTTTTACTAAATATTTTACATCTTAGAGAGGTCACATAAAAATTTTCATAATTTTTGGAGCTCTAATTAATTCTATAAAAAATAACAAATCATAGCACTATTCATTTAATTATGCAAAATAGAAAAATTCATTTTTTAAATACAGAGTCACTGATAGGGTGACCCCACCCGTCAGTCTTCGCTGACCACGGTGGTGAGCCCTCTGACCGGCGATTTCTCGTCGACGGCGAGGTCTCTAGCGATGGCCAAGGTACTACCATGATCCCCTACTCACGGCGGTTCGATTAGAGGTACAAGCTACACCAATTATGGCCTGGACCGAGCTCGACGCCGGCCATGGTGGCCACGACAGCGCGGCTATGGCACGTCGGCGAAAGGAGGCCAGTAGTGGTTAAACAAAATGCTTGGGAAGTCTCAGGAGCTCACCCCGAACATGCACGAGCTGAAAGATGGACGGGAGGAGCAACGGAGAAGCGGGTCGACGATCACAGCAGACACGGCGGTGAAGCTGACGTCGACGGCGGTGCCCCGGTGGCTACGGTGGACGAATGGATCAATCAAAGGGCCATATAGCACCAGAGCAACATGGTGAAGCTGAAGGTATGCTTAGCAAGGGCAGGGACAGACCGTAGAGCGCTGGCCACGATGAATCGAGGTCGACGGCGATGCTGCCGGCCATGAGGAAGAACGACGGCGCGCAGCGTGTCCCAGCAAAATCAGGCGACTAGGACTAGTTGGCTGGGTGTGTAAGAATCAAGTGAAGCTATGACTAGCTTGGCTGCGACTGGTATGCACTACGGTGACGGCACGAGCTCGACGGAGCAACGGCGGGGTCGTCGGGAAAAACAGGGGAGAAGAAAGGGAGAAGAACGGCGACGGCATAGGCCTTATAGCGCGGTCAAGGCACATGGAGATGACACGTAGCAGCTTCTCCATGCCAGCGCGACACCGAAGAGGTCCACGGGCGTGACTGGAACGCCGAGGAAGCTCACCGACGGTGAGGTGTCGCCCGCGGTTACTGTTTACCATATTTATAGAATTGCCACTCATCTAATTTCCCAAATTACTCCCAAATTTATAAGGTAACTCAAAAATCTCCAAAAATAAAAGTTGTTCCAAATTCAAAGTTCTACAACTTTGCTTTAATAACCATACCCACATTATGTCTACATTTTGAAATGCAAGTTTAAAATCAAAAAGGGACACTTTAAGAACATATCGCCTTTTCAAATTACTTCAAAATTTATATAACAACTTTGAAAACTCCAAAAACCAACTTTGTACAAAATGACAAGCTCTACACTTTTGCTTTTAGGCTCAACCCCAAAATGTGCTTAGATTTTGAATTAGGTTTTCAGGGTAGAATTTAAATACTGAAAATTAGGGTTTTCCTAAATTCCAAATCAATACAAAGATTTTGAACTTGATTCAAACCATACAAGTCAACACATATAACATAAAAGTAAACTTGTTTTAGTGGATATATATCAAAATTTTCACTAACACAAAAATGATGTGAAATGCATATGATGACATGGTATATTTTAGTATTTAAAACACCCGAGGTGTTACAATCTCTTTGGTAATCAACTTGTAATTCAAGTAAGCATCGTGTTTATAATGCTCATCCGGTTCACAACTCTTTAATCTATAGGACGCTCTAGGTTAAAGTAGTAATTATAGGTGTAAGCATGGTGCTTAGACCGGGTTACTTGTGGATGTACCCTACATTCCGGATCGGTGGTAGCTCGCGAGGGTTACTCTTATAGCCTTGTTGAATCCTCTATAGTCCATCTCCCATTTGTAGGCCTAGCAGGATTTAGTTACTATAGAAAACATACTCTGTTTGTGCTTCCCTTAGTAACATCCCTAGTTGAACAATAGAAGACATAGCTTACCCATGTCAGAACTAGAGAACCTTAGTTATCCTCTCTACACTCCTATTTATCCTAACCTTCTTGCTACCCCAAGTTAAATTAGACCATAGTTAGTCTCACATGTTTCCCTGTGGATACGATACTTGTAATACCTCTAGGTGAAAGTGTTTACACCAAAATTTGGGAAGAAGAATTGCAGGAACTCAAAAGCTCCCAAGGTCATGACATCAAGGAATCGATTGCATAGAGGTCGGTATCAGCTGATTCGAATGCAGCACTAGAATCGGCTCCCTTCAATTAGTGCCAGCAGATAACAATAAAAGCTATGGTTGGTGTCAGGAAAAACATGCCGGACTCTACAAAAAGGGAAAGATGAGGGTCCAAGTTATCTTAAATTAGGAATGTTTTCTCTTATGCCAAAGATTGTAATGAGTCGTGCTTAAGTAGGATTCATGCGTAGGTTCCGGGTATAAATATTGGACCCCGGCTATTGTAAAGGACACGATCAATCAAATACAAGTCATTTACTTTTTTGGCTCTGGCCAACCCTTAGGAGTAGGAGTAGAGTAGATCTCGGCGAGTTCTTCAGCGAGCAGGGCTACATCGGTCCGGCCGACCTTCAGCTTGTCTATAAGTACCGTTATGGCTTATACGTCTATTCGTACAGCTCCATCGATCTAGTCGACCTCCACTATGACTCTGGTATAAGCTAGTTATTGACTCTTATCTAGTTCAAGTATGGCTGCATCGATCCGGTCGACCTCCACTGCTCGAATTAGATTAAGGTCAAGTTATCGGCTCTACCTAAGAATGGTAGTCTTTGGTAGATTCATTAAGTTACCAATCTTGCTGATGTCTTCATTGTCATTAGTTTGCAGCAACATCAATCTGCCCGGTCGAGACCGATCTAGATCGGCCTCATATCCTTTTAGTCCGTCATTCGCTTTGTCCCAACACGATATTTCTTACTTTGAGCGACGATTTATGTTTCATCGGCTGTTCTAGTTTGATCTTGGTCGCGCATAGTACGCGGTTGAGGCATGTGTGAGCTTGAAGAGGTTTGCTGGTTAGTTAAATCTGATCTACGGTTATCTATTATGGCTGTAATGATCCGGTCGATCCCCACTAATAGCTTTAGATTGGAGAATGCTAGTTAGTAGATTTGTTCTCGATCAGGCGCGACCTTAACTATTTACTATGCTTGCATCGGCTAATATAGCCGATCGCCTACGCTTTAATGCCTACAGTGTGTTTATATGATTCTGTTAAGCATGAATAGATCTGTTTACTTTAAAGGTTTGATTTGTTGTCTTTACCATGGCTGTATCGATCCGGTCGAACCCCACTGTTAGAGATAGCAGGTTAGGTCTGATGAGTCTACAGGTTTGTCCATGTGAAATAGTTGATTGTTCACACACTGTAGTCCTCGTCACCTAAATCGGCTGTTTTATCCGATTCATCCGAGCCTTCACGTATAACATGTCTTTCGAAAAGTCTGTCGAGGTATGGATGTCTTTACAGATTCTTCGGTTTTGGTTTATTATTATCATCATAGCCGCCATCAATCCGGTCGAACCTCACTATTGATGGTAACAGATTAGATTCAGAGCGTTTGTAGATCTGTTCATATCAGATAGTTGATTCGTTCACATGCTATATCTTTTTCCCGATTGGATTCATTGGCTCAGTGCTTTACACTAGCAATATCTATCTAGCTGATGATCTTATTTACATATACGAGTATTCTACCTATCAACATGAAATTAATCGCTACCCACGAGCTTTACAGTCCGTAACAGCCGATTTATGTGCATAACGGCTATTCAGTCGCTTTTCACACCTGGCTGCTCCTGAAGTGGCACACTTAGAACTGTCTAGGCACAGACCGGCATGTTCCACCTTAAATTACTAATAAACTTTCTCTCCTTGTCAATTGCAGGGTCAAATTGACTGGCACGTCTCGGAAGGAATACGTAGGATCGGTAATCCCTGCGTTGAAGCTAGGCGGATCTCTAGCTCCATCGAGCAGACCCTTCCGGCTTGCTCGTGTGCCCTGCACAAGACACATTTTCATGCCGACAGAAAGCTATAGTGGTATCCGTACGCTTGCGGATTTATCTATGTGCATTAAAATATACCAACAAACAACAACATCTTTTCTGATAATTTGAGATGAATCTCCTGATGAAATTAATCTTGCCGATCAAAGACTACAGCAAGGTCTTATTTATTGGTGGAACTGCTTCATCGATAGCCTTCATACTTTTCTGCCCAACTTCAATCCCCTTTCATGCACCATGAAATCCAAGAATTCTCTGGCCGATACCCCAAAAGCACATTTGTTAGGGTTCATCTTCAAACCATGTTTCCTTGTGCACTCCAGAGTTTCTCGTAGATTAGCTAGGTGTTCTCTATAACCTTTGGATTTCACAACCACATCATCGATGTATATCTCAACTATTCTGCCGATCAACTTATGGAAAATATAATTCATAGCCCACTAATAAGTTGCACCAGCATTTTTTAAACCAAAAGTCATGACTACCCATTCATATAATCCAATGGCTCTAGGGCATCTAAAAGTAGTTTTAGGAATATCACCTTCGGCCATAAAAACCTAATTGTAGCCTGCATTGCCGTCCATGAAGCTGATAACTTTGTGCCCTGATGCTACATCTACTACTAGATCAGCTATCGGCATTGGATAACCATCCATAGGTGTAGCTTTGTTTAGGTCTCTAAAATTGATGCAAAACCTCAGTTTGCCATTTTTTAGCACGGGAACTATATTTTAAATCCACTCGGCATATCGACATTACCGAATGAAGTTGGCTTTGTATAGCCTTGTGATTTCTTTTTTAATGTCTTCAAGCAACTCGGGTTTATATCTTCTTGGGTCCTATTTAAATGGTTGATATCCATCTTTGATAGGTAGCCGATGTTCTACGATGGATCGGCTAAGACCAAGCATCTTGTAATACTCCCAAGCAAAACAATCTCGATACTCTTTCAAAAGATTTATTAATTCTTGCTTATACTCAAGGTCTAATTTCATGCTTACATACCAATGCTAGTGTATGTGGTTGATCCAAATAAGTCCATGTGCATTAACTCAAATGCCTTAGATGTGCTCATCATGCTCTTCTTAGGATGTGTGTTACCAACTTGCTTTCTGGCTTGACATGCACTACATAGCTTATCCTTTTCAAATATGACATCTTTCATTCCTCTAACTAAGTCATGCTTGATCAACTTATTAAATTGTTTCATTCCAACATGACCAAGCCTTCTATGCCATAACCAACCCATGCTAGACTTAGTGATCAAACATGTTGACAATTGAGCTTCTCTAGCATTGAAATCAACTAAGTATAGATTTTCATATCTAAATCCTTTGAATATCAAGTTAGAGCCATCTACACTTATGATCTCTACATCATCCACACCAAATATGCACTTAAAACCAAGATCACACAATTGAGCTACCAATAATAGGTTGAAATTCAAGCTCTCTACAAGTAGCACATTGGAAATGCTCGAGTCATTGGATATTGCAATCTTACCAAGACCTTTGACCTTGCCTTTGCTATTGTCACCAAATGTGATACTATCAATCCCATTGCCCTTATTTTCATTGATTGAATTGAACATCCTTAGATCACCGGTCATGTGTTGTGTGCATCCACTATTAAGCACCCAATGCCTTCCTCCGGCCTTATAATTTACCTATAAAAGAAGATCAAATCTTTTTAGGTACCCAAACTTGCTTGGGTCCTTGAAGGTTAGTTACCAAGGTCTTTTGTACCCAAATGGCCTTCTTCTTTGGGCCCACAATTGGTGTACCAATAAACTTAGCCTTCACACCATTGGCACCCTTAACAAGCATATAACAAGAATCAAATTTAATTGAGGATACATTAGGTAGCTTGTTCTTGTTAATCTTGCAATATTGCTCTACATGCCCAACTTGCTTGCATCTATTGCAAAACCGATCATTGCCCTTCACAAAGCTAACTTTGGGAGTGACAAAGACCACCTTGCCTTTCTTGGGGATATATCCTAATCCCTCTTTGTTGAGAGAAAACCTTTGGCTATCCAAGCACTTTAGCAAGCGGGCATCTCCACTATAGGCATTTCCTAAGGCATGAGTGAGCTCATTCACCTCCTTCTTGAGGATCTCATTTTCTACCATTAGTGAGGCATCACAAGTGAGACCATCACTCAAAGGTAAAGTAGAAGTAGTAGTGCTACAAGAAGTGTTAGTAGGAGCAACTACACCGGGTTTATAAAAAGATTCATCAATAATATCACATGTTAGTCCCTCATCACAAGACATAATCACTTGCTCCTTCTTGGCTTCCTCTATTTTGACTCGCTCGATGAGAGAGGAGTGAGCCTTTTCAAGCTTAGAGTGAGCTTTGCCAAGCTTCTCATGGGCTTCCATTATCCTCTCATGAGTGACATTGAGCTCATCAAAGGATTGCTCAAGAAATTTGACTTTCTTGCGTAATTCTTTGCACTCCTTTCTCTTCATTTCAACGCAAGTGTGCACTTGCTCACACATGTCCAAGAACTCCTCCTTGGTGTACTCCTCCTCCTCATCATCATCATCATCACTCCTACAAGCATCACTTTCACATTCATCATCATCACTCACATCATATTTTACCTTGGTGGGCTTTGCCATGAGGCATGTCAATGGAGTGTCAAAGATGGAGGGCTTGTTGTTGATGGTGATCCTTGCTAGTGCTTTCTTGATAGATTTCTTGTCATCATCACTAGAGCTATCACTATCCGAAGAGCCATCACTATCCCATGTGACCACATAGCCTCCACCTTTCTTCTTCTTTTGGAAGGTCATTCTCTTCTCCTTCTTGTCCTTCTTTTCTTTCTTGTCCTTCTTGTGCTTCTTCTTTTCATCCTCATCATTGTCACTATTGTAGGGACAATTCGCTACAATGTGATCAGGTCTCTTGCAATTGTAGCATCTTCTCACATATTCTTTGCTTTTGGTGTGATCTCTTCTCTTTCTTGCACCATAGCCCTTCTTCATGAATTTTCCCATCCTTGCGTACAAAGAGTGCCATAGCTTCATCATCAATATCACTAAGATCATCATCATCACTTGATTCTTTCTTGAACTTTCCCTTGTTCTTGGATGATGATGAGCTAGCCTTGAATGCTATACTCTTCTTCTTCTTGTCTTCTTCTTCCTTCTTGTCATCCTTGTCATCCCTCTCCCTTTCCACATGGTATATCTCTTGTGTCATGACATCACCTAGTACTTGGTTAGGGGTAATTTCCTTCAACCCTCCTCTTATGATAAGCAATCTCAACATCTCAAATCTTGGAGGTAGGCACATTAAGAACCGATGAGAGACATCATCATCCTTTATCTTCTCTCCCAAAGCCTTCAAGTCATTGACAATAACTTGCAACCGATGGAGCATCTCTGGAATGCTCTCATCATCCTTCATCTTGAAGCTTGTCAACTTATCCTTGAGGATATACAACTTGGCACTCTTTACCACCGGTGTGCCCTCATATATTTCCTCCAATCTCCTCCACACCTCATTAGCTCTTTCACAATCCTTGATTTGCTCAAACACATTGGAATCAATGGCATTGTATATGGTGTTGAGAGCCATTGTATTGCATTGCTTGTTGGTTTTGTATTGGTTGGTGGGATTGTTGGGATCAATGATAGCATAGTCATTCTTGGTCACCTCCCATACTTGATCAATGATTGAACCAAGATACATCCTTATCTTTCTCTTCCAATAATCATAGCATGTGCCATCAAAGAATGGTGGTTTGCCCCCCACATGGTTGAACACAACTTGAGCCATAATTGGACACCGAGGTTGTTAAGCCTTTAATCAAATGGTGACCACAGCTCCGATACCACTTGAAAGGTCCTAATATGGCTAGAGGGGGGTGAATAGCCTATTTAAAAATCTACAAATCAACTAGAGCAATTTGATTAGTATAACAAATAGCGAAATGCAAACTTGCTCTAGCTCTACAAGGGTTGCAAGCCACCTATCCAACAATTCTAGTTGCTATGATCTCTAAACACACAATTTGCTATGTCACTACTAAGAGTTCTCACACTTGCTACACTAAAGAGCTCCACTAGATGAACTTAAAACAACAAAGCAAGCTCCCAATTCTAATTACACTAAAGAGCTTGCTACAACTAGTTTGCAAGAATATAAATAAGTGTGTAGGGTGATTATACCACCGTATAGAGGAGTGAAGCAATCACAAGATGAATACTAAATCAATCGCTGGGAGAATACCAAAGGGCAAGAGACAACCAATTTTTCTCCCGAGGTTCACATGCTTGTCGGCATGCTAGTCCCTGTTGTGTCGACCAACACTTGGTGGTTCAATAGCTAAGAGGTGTTGCACGAACCTCGTCCACACAATTAGACATCGCAAGAACCTACCCACAAGTGAGGTAACTCAATGACATGAGCAATCCACTAGAGTTACCTTTCAGCGCTCCGCCAGGGAAGGCACAAGACCCCTCATAATCCCATGATCGGAGCTGGAGACAATCACCAACCTCCGCTCAACGATCCTCGCTGCTCCAAGCCGTCTAGGTGGCGACAACCACCAAGAGTAACAAGTGAATCCTGTAGCAAAACACAAATACCAAGTGCCTCTAGATGCAATCACTCAAGCAATGCACTTGGATTCTCTCCCAATCTCACAAAGATGATGAATCAATGATGGAGATGAGTGGGAGGGCTTTGGCAAAGCTCACAAGGTTGCTATGTCAATGCAAATGGCTAAGAGAGAGAGCTTGAGCTGGCCATGGGGCTTAAATAGAAGCCCCCATGAAATAGAGCCATTGGCTCCTCAGTCCATTGAAAAGTGGGGTGACCGAACACGCCGGTCAGATCAACCGGACGCTGGACCCCAGCGTCCGGTCGTGTGATGTGTGCCATGTGTCCCTGCTTCAAACCTTGATCGCCCGATCTCAACGGTCATCAGTACATTTAAGTTGTGTGACCAGAGGCGCTGCTTGAAAGTGACCGGACGTAGGACCTCAGCGTCTGGTCGTTTCCGGTAAGCTTCCATTCGCAAAAAAATCATGACCGGACGTCTCCGGTCAAGCCTGACTGGACTCACCCAGCGTTCGGTCACTCGGTGTCTCCCCTGTGTGCTGCCACGTTAGCAAGACCGAACGCACCCCATCAGTGTCCGGTCACTAAGTGACCCAGCGTCCGGTCAAAGACCGACGCCAGCGTCTTCACGCTTCCACTGACCAGACGCGCCGGTCTTGCACGTCCGGTCACTTACAGTGACCTCCGTCTTTTCTATATAAAGCGCCAGTGGCATCGTCGGACTGTCCACACTCATCAGGTGGACACTCCACCGGTGAAGTTCCTAACCCTTGCTCAAATGTGCCAACCACCAAGTGTATCACCTTGTGCACGTGTGTTAGCATATTGTCACAAATGTTTTTCAAGGGTGTTAGCACTCCACTAGATCCTAAATGCATATGCAAAGAGTTAGAGCATCTAGTGGCACTTTGATAACCGCATTTTGATACGAGTTTCACCCCTCTTAATAGTACGGCTATCGATCCTTAATGTGATCACACTCGCTAAGTGTCTTGATCACCGAAACAAAATGGCTCCTACAACTTATACCTTTGCCTTGAGCCTTTTGTTTTTCTCTTTCTTCTTTTCAAGTCCAAGCACTTGATCATCACCATGGAATCACCATCATCATGTCATGATCTTCATTTGCTTCACCACTTGGAATAGTGCTACCTGTCTCATAATCACCTTGATAAACTAGGTTAGCACTTAGGGTTTCATCAATTAACTAAAATCAAACTAGAGCTTTCACATACTTGCCTAACTGATCATGAACTCCTTTATTTTTTATGCACTAATCCATCCTGTTAGATTGATAATTCAAACGCTCATGGATAGATCGGCGGTTGTCTTGAGATTGCCTGAACTCTGCATACTGATTACTGCACTCTGGGCAGTTTTGTCTTGTTGGCAATTTCAAACCTTCATTCCAACAATGTCTGAAGAAAGGACAACTCCAATGTAGCTCAGCTTGTTCTCTTTTGTACCTTTCTTCTTTGCAATGGCGCTCATATTCTTCTTCTTTAAGCCAGCGCTGATAGTCCTTTTCCTTCTGGCATTGTCACTTGTTCAACAAGATCCTAGAAAGTGACCCGAGGACGTAAAGCACCAGCTCTAGATATCTCGCCTTGTTCGTATCAACTCTTCTACTGATCGTCATTCTTGAACTCGTTTGCTAATATCTGAACTTTGGGGTCAACCGACCCATTTTCTTCAGCCTTAGCTGATGTCAAGATCTTTGTCTTTCCCTTAGCCAACTGAAACTCCACCATATGCACCCCAGGAAAGGGATGTCCATCTATGTCCATTGCTGGTTTCTTGGTTGGCTCAAACTTGATCTTTCCTTGCTCTATGGCTTTCTGAATGTGTACGCGGAATATTCTACACTCACTGGTATTATGAGTGGTGGCATTATGGAACTTGCAGTATTTCTTTCCCTTCAATTCTTTAGCCAAAGGGATCACATGATTTGCAGGTAGCCTCAACTGCTTCTTCTCTAGCAGTAAGTCAAAGATCCTATCAGCTTTCTTGACATTGAAGTCATAAACATCCTTCTTTTCCTTCACCCATGGACATGACACTAGAGCCTTGCCCCATGTCTATTCAGCAGTTGCAACTTCTGCATCTTTATTAGAGTCTGCATCATAGGGATCAGTCATAGCAGTAGTCCCCTTCAAATACTTTTCTTTGCGCATGGTCCAGTGCTGGCTTTCAAAAGCAGACACTCTCTAAACTAAATGGGTCAAGCTTTTGAAGTCCTAGACTTCAAACTTTTCTCTGATTAACGAAGACATCCCTTGAAGGGCCAATCTTGCCTATTGGCCATCAGACATACTCAATGAGTAGCAATGACTCCTTACTTCTCTGAATCTTTGAATGAACTCAGAGCCTGTCTCATTGTTCCTCTGCCTCATGCTTGTCAGATTTGTAAGCTTCTTCTCTCCTATCCCACTTTAGAAATATGCATGGAACTTGATCTCTAGATTGGCCCATCCAGTGAGAGAGTTTGGTTCGAGTGAAGAAAACCAACTGAAGGCCGGTCCAGAGAGGGACAAAGGGAAGAACTGAACTTTGTGTGCCTCCTCAATAGATGCATCTCTGAGTTAGACAAGGTAGTGGCTGATAAGTTCCATGGTTGTCATCTCATCTACCCTAGTAAATTTGGAGAAGTCCGGGACCCTGTAGCATGGAGGGAGCTACATAATATCATACCAAGCAGGGTATGGGCACTGGTAGGAGCCAACTTGTCCTTTGAGCTTTAGACCAAACTGGCTCTGCATCATAGCAACTATCCTATTGGCGAATTCATCAGCATCCATGCCAATGGCTTCCTGTCTTGGCTGTCCTTGGGCCTAGGATTGAGATCCTTGTGCTTTAGCTTGTTGACCCTGAGCCTGAGACTGTTGTCCTTGAATTTGTAGCTGCTTCTCCTAGGCTTGAAGCTGCTGAAGTTGTTGTGCATTGTAGCTATAGGGACTCTGATACCCAGGGTGTGGCATCATCTCGTATGTGCTGGCATCAGAAACTAGGTGATACCCTTCTAGATAGTCGATCTAAGCATTATGAGTAGTGTATCCTTACAATCGACTATTGAAGTAGTTTGGACCAACATCCCTTGTGATCCATTGTACTGATGGAGCAATTTTATAGGTCGACTGAGGTGTCTGATAGGAAGTAGTGAACTTTCCCTAAGACAGCCATTGCACAACCTATTGACCAATCGGCGAGGTTGGCTGCTAGACTGAATAAGCTTGGTTTTGTCCAGTTGGAAGCTGACTTGTTTGTGTGATGGGGGCACTTGGAGATTGCTGAGCTGGTGGTTGCCCCCTGTCACTTGACCTTGACCTTGCCCCCTGCTGCTGGTAGGGTTGGCACTTGCCCCCTGCGGTTAGCTGAGCTTAAGAGTCTGGGGTTTGTCCTCTTGGAGGCTGTTGTGCTAGTGGTTGCTGATACTGCCCACTGTTCGGTTGTTGACTAGAGCTAGTCACATTGCTTCCAACAGCCGAAGGGTTGAAGCCACTAAAGGATGCTGGTCCCATTTGATCAACTGGTGCCCCAAAGAAAACTATCTTCATAACATTGCCAACCGTATTAGCAAGCGTCTGATTGTGATTTGTAATGACTTCATTGATAGTCTTGTGGATCATCTGGATGGCAAGTCTGGCTTCAGCTTCTTCATTTGGATCGCTCTGTCCATGCAGGAGAACTCTTGGCAGCGGGATATTCTAAATGATAGATTCACACGTCCTGCTGTAAGACATTAGGCACATCTCTTTGAATTCTTCCGTTGTCTACTCAATGAGCGCCTTCTGGTTGTCAGGCAAGTTTTCAAGGTTGACCTTAAGGATGGCATTGTTGTTTTCTATGTTGATGATTTTGGTCGACTTCTGATCAAACGATTGTGGTCCCAGGGCATGCTAGACCTGTATCGACGTCAAAAAATCGACGCCAGGAACATAGTGATCAATGCCAGGGAGAGGCCACGTGGAGCAGATCCCGAGCTTCTCTTCGGGCTTTGGGGGGGAACCACCAGACCGGACGGCCATGACCTCGGGGCGTACCAGTCAATTTGACCAGCAATTGATAAGGGAGCAAATTTGATCAGTAATTTAAGGTGGAACAAGCCAATCATTCATCCAGACAGTTCTAACTATGTGGCCAAGTGGCCAGTGAGACAAGGCTATCGACTATAGAGTCGATATCCAGTATGTTCATGATGCATGATAAGTAAAACAAGCATATTGGCAATCATCAATTACTCAATTAAATAGATCCAATCTGCTGATTATCATGAAAGCATGCAAAAAGTTGTATAAAAGATGGGCATGAAAGCATATGACTTGATTGAGAAACATACTAGCTTTTAACCAAGACAAAAACAAGTAAAAAACACGTAAAGAGTCAATATATATTATCAAAAGACAGGCTATCGGCTAAATAGCCGATTCCAGTGAAAGAAGGGTCATAGCATGCAACCGCTCAACCATTAGACTATATAAACCCATACGCCTATCAGATCTAATCTACTACCTTTAGCAGTGGGGGTCAGACCTAACCAATGTAGCCATAATAAAGATAACAAATTTAACCTTCAAAGCATATTGATCTATAAACGCTTAACGAGATCACGGGAACATGATATGATCATGAAAGCATAGGCGATCGGCTAAATAGCCAATGCAGACATAGCATGCACCCGAAGACTATGCTTGGCCATAAGCAAGGCTTGCTACTTGGTGATTTCTAATCTTTGATGCTATCAGTGGGGGTCATACCTAACCGATGTAGCCGTAAAAGCACTTCTAGACCAGATCTCGTCAACTAGCAAGCCTCACCTAGGGCTAAGCATGCCTTTGACCACATGCTATCTTCGATCAAGATCAGAACAGAACGACTAGACTAGCAAGAACCATCGTCAGTGCAGGATGTGAACAATGTAATGCGATAAGATGACGATTCAAAAAGATATAAAGTCAATCTATCTCGATCTTAATCGGGCAAGGGGTTTGAACCAAAATTCATACAAGATCAGACTTAACCGAGGGCAGCCATCCGAATTTTGATAAGAACCAAGGATAACTATCAACAATTGCAAGAGATCAGACTTAATCGAGGGCAGCCTTACAATTAACTGATGATAACTAACTTATACAAAGCTTGCAAGAGGTCAAACCTAACCGATGCAGCCTTACAAACAAGGTATCTATCATGATGAATACTCATAGACAAACTAGAGGTCGGACCTAACCGATGCAACCCTGCTCGTCGAAGAACTCATCGAAATCTACTCTACTCCTACTCCTAAGGGGTGGCGTAAGCCAAAAAGTAAAGGTACTGGATTGTATTGATCTTTGGAGATGTCTATTATAATGATCGAGGTTCAATATTTATACCCAAGGCCTGACTATGAGTCCTAGTCAAACAAGACCGGTTACAAAACTTGGAACAAAACTTCCTAATTTAGGATAACATGGACTCCAATCTTTCCCTTCTATGGAGCCTGACGTGTCTTCTTGTTTCATGTCTTGCTGTCTCTGTCGGTAGGGCTCATTCCCTTGATGTCGTCATTTCACTAGCTGATCTGGCAATCTGTTTAGCCGATTTGATTGGAGGATTTGGCCTTCCTTGATAATTTCCTATCTTTAGGGACTTCTTATCTCGAACCAAATTTCTATGTCAACACCACCAATGCCACATGCTCACTTGGCATATCTAACTCTGTCTCACTATCCACATCTGTATCTCAATCTCCTTTTACTCATTCTGGGTTCTTTTAGACTTTGTCACAAGATATCAATCATTGTGTCAACATCATCCTCATTGTCACATAGAACTATGTTGTAATCTACCACTAACTGAGCTAAATAATCATTTGGTACATTTTGTAAGACTAAAAGTGTTTTGAGAAGTACCTTGGTGGTCTTGCTAGGCCACCCTCTTCTCAACTATTTGCTTGATTGGCGTCATTGTCCCCTTGTTTCTTGTTGTAGGTCTTGATGCATCTCGAGGTGTTTATTCGACTGCTTGCTCCGTGTCACCGTTCTGTGAGCTCTCCCAAGATATCTGAGTCCTCATGAAACCCACCTTTCTTCTTCATGCCCTTTGGCATTTTTGTTTCATCAATAGGTTGTCATTCTACTACCATTGGTCCCTCTGAATCAAACATCATTTATATCTGCTCATTGATGTCCTTAGCTATAGAATCCCCCAAGGCACTTATTGCTATCCTCCTTCCTACTTGATATTTGCCCCTCTTTTAGATCTCCTTGTACTTGTCGATCCTAAGACTTCAGGTCCTCTAAACTATCCTTCACACTACTATCATGTTTCTAGTTGCCCCTCTTTTCTGTCTATCTGCTTGACTCAGGATTGTAAGGTGTTGCTATTCTAGGGTCATTCATTTTGCCATCATCCTTGTTTGACTCCTCTTCTTCCCCTTTCTCCTCGTCATTATCCCTCCTATTCTTAGAGTTCTCCACATTGTTGACTTTATTTTCTTGAGTTTTCTCTGATTCAGTGTACCAGGAAACCTTGAAACCTTTTCTATCAAAGTAAACTAGAGAGGAACCTTTGAAAGTCTCGGTTTTGTTTTGGTAATTGCATGACAACCTTAGGTGGGATAATGAGGTTTCACGTGAGATGAACGGGCAATTAGTCCACAAGCTAGGTTAAGAAAAACATGAAGGCCATGGAGGAGTGATAACATGTCCATGTGTGGAAATAGCTCAACTAGTGAGTTGAACTGAAGATCAATATGAGGAGAAGCATATTGAATATGGGACATGGCATAGTCTCATGTGGCAAGATGGTGAAGATCAAGGCCAAGCTTTTGTACGGAGGACCGTGTGCAATTGTGAAGGGCAGGCTAGAGGCTTGGGACACAATATACCATCAAGGTAGTGAAGTGTGAGTAAAGGCCTTGACACTGATGGACCAGGGCAACGGAGAAGACAAAGCAAGGCTACGATCGATGGACTATGAATGCCATATGAAGATGTGAAGAGGACCATATCATTTCATGGAGATCTAGTCAAGTGGTGATATGTGAATATATCAAGTGGCTTGATGGAGTGAAGATGGAGGAGCTTCATGCAATGGACAATGGTCAAGTTGCAAGGTTGGCCACACGTACATGTTGATGACCATCATTCATCATATGGAAGATAATGAGGGAGTGTGGATGCTTGCGAGCATCACACTAGAGATGAAATGGAAATGCACAAGGCAAAGGTATGGCTTGTAGGACATTTCATTTCACTGACCTAAGGTGTATAGAGAAGAGCATTGGTCGGGTTTAGAATAGATAGTCGTATGATCAAGAGCAACAAATTATTTTTGTTATCTAGTGCCAATTGAGAGGTCTAACATGTGTTCCTTAGAGAGACGAGTGGCCGCTTGAAAAGCATTTGAAAAACCTTTGTGAAATGATTTGAAAATGCTAACATGTGCTAAAGGTGTTGGTTGTCTCGTGGGACAACATTTGGAGTTAGCAAATTTTCAAAAAGTTTGAAAATGATTTGAAAAGGTGTTTGGAGATGGGCTTGGTGGGCTATTTTCAGCACCACTGGATAAGTTTGGTGCCTAGATGTGGTTATGTTAATTGATACAACTAGTGGACTAACCTTTTGCTAAGTGATTGACTGAGCTAGGTTAAGTCCACACCAAAGTGGTGAACAAAGGCTTGGAGATGGATGAAGTGTGATCAATCCAATTGGAGCAAGCTCACACTTGAAAAAGAAGAAATATAAAAACAAAACCCTACGATAAAGGAAAATGTATATGATAGGGATTTTGTTTTACCGGCCGAGACACAATAGAGTGTGTAGCTGAGTTTAAAATAGATAATTGTATCATTAACAGGAGAACTCTAAAGCTTGCTAACCGGTTATAGATCCAAATGTTCTCAAATACTGATACAAAACAAATAGTACGATTTGAATTTGCACTTTTAGTTAATATCAAGTATTTATCTTTCATTGATAGTTTTAGAAGGAAAATATTATATAAGTAGAGATTAACGTAAGCATAACACATGTATGTATAGCAACTAAAAAATGAAGTATCGACTAAAAATATTTTATTTGTTAAAATAAAAAAATTATATAAATAAATAACTATTTCAATCATACATAAAAATGTTTATAAGAAAATTAATTAATTAAAGTATATAAAATAATATTCAACAACAAAAATAAAATAGTGCATTTAAATATATTTTATAACATTAACTATATAAGAATCAAACAAAATCAAAATATTGCTAAATTAAACTTAATATTTATATATGAATATTAAATTTACATCATTAGTCATTAATCATTTGTCATTAGATAACTTTTAAATAGTTTCAATGGATACATCATTAGTGCACTAAAAGTAGTGTCATTAGTCTTCATAAACATAAGTTTTAAATAGTTTCATCATGTGTATATTCCTTATAGACATAGATAACAATCGGATATTCCATGATTTTTTTAATAGGATCTATAATCAGATAGAGAAAAGCATCCATATCAGAAATAGATGTAAATACAAATGTTCATATATAAGTTTTATCGGATATGAATTCAGACAAAGAAAAGTATATACCCATTTAGCCATTAGTCAACTATATAAAATATATTATCTTTAGGTTGTCCAAAAGAAATAAAAAACTGATATAATGAGCATTGATTGATTTACTTGCTACCTTCTCATTGAATAGAGAAGATCTTGAAATATTAAGTAGCACCTAAAGAAGATCTTGAAATCAAAATGGCATTCAACGGGTGACATCCTCCAAACCTCATTCTCTAATTCTCTGTGCATAGAAACAAAAATAAGACCCTCTTTAGAATACTAGATTCCCCCCCCCCCCCCCCCCCCCCCCCCCACAAAACTTTCACTTTTTCTAGAAAATAAATTGATTCAAATAAAATTTATATATGATTCAGGTTAAAATTTTGGGGTCCAAAGAGCACTTATGTTCCGAATCACAAATGTGTACCGATGCAACTTCAATTGAAGTTATTGCTCTCCACGGCACAAAAAAAAACATTATGAAATACACTAAACTTGAGGTGATTTGTTAAGAGGTGTACCATCGTATAGGTGAGTGTGCGTGTGTGCCTTGTGCTTTTGGGGGAAAAAAGAACAGACAAAATCTCAAAATAACTCTAGAAGTGGAATAGACTGATTTGTTTCGTTAAGGCCATGTTTGGATCCTTAGCTGGACCTTTAGATAACAATTATCCCACTAGATGGACCAAATCAGATTAATGAGATATTAGTTAGCTAACTATTATCAAATAATGAATCCAAATAGGGCCTAATCAACTTTATTAATCTATTATTTAGTTATGTCTACCACTAAGACTATAATAAACATGTAATAAAAGAACAAAAAACTAATATGAAAGATAACGGCGCCGCGCGTGGCTCCAGCCGCACGCGTGCACCGGCGAAAGGCGCCACGGCGGCGCCACCACCACTCTTTTCTCCAGGCGTGTTTCGGGGTAAGAAAGGGGAAAGAAAACCGATGCCGCGACGAAGAGAGAGAAAGGGAAGGGGAAATGGAATTAGGGTTCGGGTGAAGACGGCCGTGGCGGCATTTTATTCGAGCTACACACGTGGACGACCATCCGATCAAGATGAAGGGTCGGCGATCGCTGGACTGAAAACAGCCCATGCGTTGCGGCCTAGGCACGGGGGAGCGGGCGCGCGCTGTGTTGGGCCGCCGCTAGGCCGCGCGTGGACGCGACATAGACTGGGCCTAAACACTGAGTTTTTTGTTTTATTATTTTTAGAAGCAAATTTTTATGATTCTTTGCCAAATTTAAATCTCTGTTAAAATTTGAATCAACGGGTGTGGGGGTATGGCCCCCGGTATCCTCAAGACAAGACATGGGCCGCACCATCAGAGGTGGTCCGGCCCATAAGATCGAGGCGTGCACGGCAAGATTACAAGTTGTACTAGATATTGTAATAGTACCAAATAGGATATTTTACTTATAACTCTCCTCCTCCAGACTATATAAGGAGAGGCAGGGGTCCCCCTCAGGGGACATCTACAATGGATCACCTCAATCAATACAGAATAATAAGACACATGACGTAGGTATTACGCCAACATGGCGGCCGAACCTGTATAAATCTTGTGTCTTGTGCCTCTGTAACCATCTGGTTCCTGATTACACGCACCGTCTACCGACAATCTACCACCATGGGCACCCCCCTCGGTGGACTGCCTACTATATTTCGTCGACAGTGGCGCGCCAGGTAGGGGTCCCCTCTAGGGGTTATCCCCTTTAGGGGTTGTGCGTGCTGATCTTTCGGCGGGCCAGATGGCGATTTTCTTCATCAACATCATCCACGACGACTGCTTTCCAAAGCAGACGTCCGTCAACAACAATTTCTATGACAACTCGGCGATATCTTCGCGTGCGACATCTTCGTGATGGAATCAATCTGCTACTGCGACATCTTGGCGATGGACAATCTACGACATCCTTCAACAACGACCCACGATGACCTACAGCGGGGCTCGTTGTGCTTCCCGCGTCTGCCGCACAGGCAGATCAGATCGGCATGTACCAGCTCAAGAAGCGGCGTACAACTCCCCGACCTCGCTAGCACCACGTATGTCAGGGAAGGTCTCAGACCATCACGGCAACACCACCTGATGGATTTTTGGGCAACGCCATGTCGTCGAGATGCAAACAAGGAAGCCGTACAATCTACATGCCCATGCAAGGAGCGATGCATATTCATGTGATCTAAAAGCTAAGTCACGACTTTTCTTTTGGTTAAATATTTTTATGTATCTCTGGATATATGTACACCTGCCTTTTATTGCTAACAGCAGTGATGTAATCATCGTCGTATATGGATATATGTGCACGTGTGTACATCCGCTGGAGCATTCAGAAGCAAGACGTCCACTCATGTCGAGCCATCGCTGAGCCACGTCGACCACGTCCCGAGCTCCGACCACCAGACCACATCGACCAGCCGAGCTCCGACCACCAGACCACGTCGACCAGCCGAGCTCCGACCACCAGACCACGTCGACCACATCTCGAGCGGCTCCACCAAGCTCCGACCACCAGACCACGTCCCGAGCGGCTCTGCTGAGCTCTGACCACCTCGACCACCAGACCACGTCGCAATAATGATCGCCGCGAAGAACGGCGCTATGACAACCGCGACCACTGTCACAACAGGCCGAAAAGTACGAGGATCGGACAACTTTATCGCCATCGACCAGATTTCTATCCAAAGATAAGTACACTTCTAATATTTATATTTAACACAATTTTCATTACGACGTTTCTCCACAACGTCCTCGTCATGATTATTCTTCAAATAACGTTTGTCCATGTATACCATCTTAAATATAACATACAGCTATACTTAATGCAAATCCTCGACCAGTCATGTTGACGCTCGATGCCTCCAGAGACGGCCCTGTCTCCGGCTCCTCCCTACACGTGCATGAGCGTCTGCCCTCTGCGTTATGGGTGGTCGGCAGCGGCTCTTTAGCGACGCTTTGTTCTTCCTACACGTGCACGGGCTCCGCGCCCCGCGTTATGGTTAATGGGCTAGCTAGGGCTGGAGACTCAGCTACATACTAACTGGTCGGGCAGTTTATATTAAGTATAAACACAAACTTCATATTAACACTGATGTTTACAAAGCACCAACTGCTTTATCACATCATGCTCATTTGCAAATGACTGCTGAGCGTTATTTCTTCACCGCTGATTTTTCTCCATAATTTATTTTGTACATCATGTACTATCGTTCTATATATTTATATCGCAGGGATTTCGAGCTACGCTTGGGGACTTCGTCGCTCGCTCCTCGACCTGTGCTCGGGGACTGCCTCGATCACTCTCTGGCCACAGCTCGGGGACTTCATCGCTCGCTCCTCGACCTATGCTCGGGGACTGCCTTGATCACTCTTTGACCACAGCTCGGGGACTTCGCCGCTCGCCCCTCGACCAGTGCTCGAGGACTGCCTCGACCACTCTCCGACCACAGCTCGGGGACTTCGCATCGACTACATGCGACTGGCGACTCGCATACAGTTGGGATATTCTTTCTCGTTTAGACCTTGCTACAAGGCTCATACCTCGCCTTACAGCAAGCTCAGGGACTACATCGGTACGATGCACCTACCAGTGCATCTTGTATCGCCTGTACGACGATTGGATTCTCAACTTAACTGGGAATTCTTTTTAGACCCTGGCACCACGTGCCTACGTCACCTACTACTAGGCTCGGGGACTAAGTGGGCACACTTCACCTTGCGGTGAATGTGCTCGCTCTGATGGATCAAACGCCTCTGATTCTACAAGGGCGACGGTGTCTCTTCTCGACTTAGAGTCAAAGTGGGCACACTTCGAGGGAAATATTTTTCAAATTTTATCTTGAGCCACTTACATCCTTCTGGCAAGCTCAAGACGACGCTACTCGAAGGATACAAGGCGCTCGGGGACTAGCTATGGGGGTATGGCCCCCGGTATCCTCAAGACAAGACATGGGCCGCACCATCAGAGGTGGTCCGGCCCATAAGATCGAGGCGTGCACGGCAAGATTACAAGTTGTACTAGATATTGTAATAGTACCAAATAGGATATTTTACTTATAACTCTCCTCCTCCAGACTATATAAGGAGAGACAGGGGTCCCCCTTAGGGGACATCTACAATGGATCACCTCAATCAATACAGAATAATAAGACACATGATGTAGGTATTACGCCAACACGGCGGCCGAACCTGTATAAATCTTGTGTCTTGTGCCTCTGTAACCATCTGGTTCCTAATTACACGCACCGTCTACCGACAATCTACCACCACGGGCACCCCTCTCGGTAGACTGCTGACCATATTTCGTCGACAACGGGGATAATTTTTTCATAGACTAGTCGAGTACAGTAAAATGTTTCTAAAAAATAGATAACGAATTTTTTCATGTTTTCACTGCAAAGTTCAATATTGATTACCTTCTAATTAAATTCGAACCAATGGGAGAATTTAACTTAAAGAGTAGTTATATTTATTAAATTATTATTATGTTTATCCTCTAATTAAATTGGAACCAACAGGAAAATTTAAATTAGAAGAGTAGTTCATTTTGTTTATGTTAAATTATGATATTGTTATTTTCTGACCAACGTTGATGATAATAATATTATAATGAGTTTAAGGTTGAAGTTTAAATCTCTGATAAATTTTACACCAATATGGTCAATTTTTCAGAAAGTAGATAAAGACCAAGAAATGATCCTGAACTAATAGAATGTATTTTATTATCGTGTTTCACTGCAATGATATTGATTATTTTCTAATTAAATTCGAACCCATGGGAGAATTTAATTTGAAGAGTAGTTATATGTCTTTCAAGTTAATTTATTAATTTTATGCATTAATTTTATTTTCTGCCCAACGGTGATGTAGAATTGATGCGGAAGCATCTTGTAAGTTTTAGTTTTTAATCGGCGAGATCACTCGGCTGTATGCCAACGGGCTGCAATGCTGGGAGTATGTGAATAAAGAAATGCTTGAGTCAAGCCAGTTCAGGATAGTTTTTTATTAGTTTACTAATTTTTTGATTAAATTGGAACCAACGGGAAGATTTAATTGAAAAATAAAGTACAAGTGAATGTTTTAGTCATTATGATTAAATTTTTCGTTACGATAATTTGTATATAGATTTATCACGCATGGGGAGAAATTTAGCATAGTACTTATGCTAGTCAATCCTGCATAACGGGAGAAGTTTTATGATGACTCATATGTTTTTATATCTCGCATAGCGAGAGAAGTTTGGGTAGCTCTTATGCCGTCCTAGTATTGACCATGGCACAATAGAAATGCACCATCATGGTCAATACTAATCAAAGGATAAGAAAAAGATGCAATCGTGACTTGCAAAAGTACAGTTAATAAAAGACCTCATCGAGTTCTTGAAGTGGAATGAGAAAAGTGTACTTCTATATGGATCAAGAAATAACTTTATTTTCATGGCATAATCATGTGAATAAAGTAAGTCATAAGTGTCTCCTCTTCACAGTTTTCTGAATAGTTCTCAAAATTATGGCAGTATAGTTCATGTCATATTTCGAGGGGGGGAATTGTGAGATGAATTAAGAGTAAAAATTAAGATCAATTAAGAAACTACTCTTCATTAAGAGTGAGATAAAGATGTTGATGAATGTGTACTCTTCATTAAGAGTGAGATACAGATTTTGTAAGAACTGAGTGAGATAAAGATTTTGATGAATATAACCGTCGGTCATAACAATAATGCCCCTAAGCAAAGAAATAGATAAATTCCTGGATTTTTTAAAAATTATGAGAGAAAGATAGCATAGTTAGCCTCAAAAAAATTAAGGAGGTGCTTAAAGCACCATATAAGGTTTTAACAGATTAAACCCAAATAAAAAAATTAAAGATACACTATCTTTATAGAAGATGGGATGATCTGGGATTGCATGGTATGTAGAGACCTATAACTTGAAGAGAAGCGGGACTACGTGCCCACTTCAGTGATTCAAAAACAACAAATTTCTCAATACTTGTTGCTGTTGTATGACTTATACAACACCTGTTGTTGGCTTTTCGAAGTAGATGAATAATGTAAACAAGGATCTTGTAATACAAGACCCTATAGAATCAATTGCTTCTTCACAATGAAGAGCAACAACAGCCCCACATGAAAGTGCCAGTAGCTGAGGCCCTAGAAAGTCTCAAAGAATTAGTAAACTAGTTTTCTAATAACTATGAAGTCTATGTTAGTGAAGAAATTTAAATGGAGGGTGATCCCACCTTATTTGAAGAAGCCATGAGAAGTGTTTACTCGTTTGAATGGCAAGAAGCTATGGAAGTTGAAATGAATTCGATGAATACCAACGATGTTTGGGACTTAGAAGAAATTCCTAATGGTGCCAAAACAGTAGGCTGTGGAAAGGGTCTACAAGACAAAATGTGACTCTAAAGGGAATGTGAAAAGATTTAAAGCATGACTTGTAGCAAAAGGCTTTACGCAAAGAGAATGAATAGATTACGATGAGAGTTTCCTCTCTAGTCTCATGCAAGGATTCTTTTAGAATCATAATGGTGTTATTGGCACATTACGATTTAGAGTTACATCAGATTGATGTAAAGACGACATTCCTCAACGAGGATTTGTATGAAAATATTTACATGGCACAACCCAAAGGTTTTATCGTGGAAGAAAAAGAACGTATGGGATGCTACATGTAGATATCCATTTATGGGTTAAAACAAATCTCTAGACAATAGTATTTGAAGTTGATGAAACGATAAAAAAGTTTGGGTTTAAAGAAAATTAGAAAGACAATAGCGTTTATGCGAAGTTCAAGAATAGAAAATTCTTTTTCCATATCCTGTGTATAGATGACATCCTACTCACTAGTAGTAATGTTAATCTGCCATTGGAGAAGAAGTCTTTGTCCTTAAGTTTCAATGTGAATGATCTTGGTGAAGTTTCATTAGTTCTAGGAATTAAAATTCACCGAGATAGATGAAAAGGAGTATTAGGACTATCGCAAAGGCATACTTAGAATAGATTCTAAAGAAATAAAGTATGTATGCGAGTAAACCTACACCTGCTCCTATAGTAAAGGGTAATAGATTTGGGAACTTTCAGTATTCCAGGAACCGATATGAGATCGATCAAATAAATATGGTTCCATATGCTTCAGCTGTTGGAAGCTTAATGAATGTACAAGTAAGAACTTACCCTGACGTAGCTTACGTATCCGGGATATTTTGGCAGAAGTCCAGTCCAGATATAGATCACTGGAATGGAGTTAAGAATGTCTTACAATTTTTGCAAAGTATCATAGGCCTCATGCTGAGTAAGAAAGAACAAATACTCTCAAATAGTTGTTGGTACAAATGTTAAGTTTTGACGAGATGTGTAGTGAAATTCACAGTAGTTGCTAACACTCGAAGTTGAAGTATTATTGTGAAAACGCTCCAATGAAACAGGTGTGGTGTCATCAATGATGCATACCATAGTATAGCTTGTTATGAGGCATCAGGAACATACAAAAGTGGTTAAGAGAATATGTACCCGGATTTAACAATGGTAGTCAACAGCAATAACCATTTAAAGTAGTTAACTCCTAAGACAACAGGTCAAGTGTGCTGCCAAACACATTGACATTAAGTTATATGTTGTAAAAGAGAAAATCCAGAATCATTTTAAAAGCATTGAGCATATAAGTACCAAGCAAGTACTTGCGGATCCGCTTACCAAAGGCTAACCACCCAGTGCGTTAAGAGAACACATAGTCGACATGGGTTTACGGGAAAGCCTATGATTTCTGGATACTAAGGGCCTAGTTGAGAATCTGTTTCAAAACAGAGAGGTGCATTGTAACTGTTTAATCTAATGGCAACTGATCGTGACGATGAAGCACACTCTACGCACTGATTTGCGATAGAATGGGAAAAAGATAAAGTAAGTTAAGTTTAAGTCATAAGGTGAGATCAAGGGGGAGAATGTTAGATTGATCTCCACCAGTTGGTCCGGCCAATTGGGCCCTTGATCCACGTCCTGATGGGGGCGTCCAGTCGTTCTCCTAGCTGATAGGCCCCCATCGCACAGCTATAAAGAGGAAGGTGGACGCTGGGACGCAAGTAACGAGGTTCACCGCAGCCGGCAGCGCCCTACCACGTCCTAACCCTAGTCCGATCATGAGGGTGCGCTGTGAGCGATGGGGAAGCTCCACCGCCTTCACCGCTGCCTCTAGACCACGCCTACACTCTTGCCTTCTTCGAGACCCTAGCAGGCACGTTAAGCTGCTGCTACTTTCTTGTCGACGCCATAGCCGTGGCTTTACTGGACGAGGTACATCGTCAAGTCCTCTATCTAAATTAAGTCATTATTTGCTAGCCTAGAGGTCCTACAAATTCTATCAAAAAAAAGAATAAACAAAATAACTTACCATATGCATTCCACGTAAGAACATTAGGACAAGTGACAAATCAAATGTATTTTCTTTACAAAAAAATGGAGCTTAAAACTAAATTGAAAAACGAAATCCCGTTTAAAACTAAATTGAAAAACGAAATCCCCATGGCAAACGCAAGAAACACGAAAGCAAGAACCGGAAGAAACAGCCAATATACAGAACGAGCCAGCACACCGTTTTCTCATACGGTTGGCCCCGGAATTAGGCGCCTCGATTGCTTGCTAGCCGCCGGATTAATCTTTCCCTACCCTAAGGTTGGTCGCCTTCGGTGCTCTAAATTTCTTCTCATCCGATTTTTATTTCTATTTTAGGAGTTTAGTTGGGGAAAAATAATTCTTTTCCTCTCTATTTATCTCTGTTTCTTGGCTGCCGTTCTCGGATTCTGACCTTCTAATCCATCTCAGATCGGTCGGAAGAAGAACAGCCCAATCGCGGTTCATCAGGAGTAACTCTTTTTTTTCTGTTTTCTTTTTGAGTTCCTAGATCGACAAGGCGAGTTGGTTGGGTACTTGGGTTGGCTTGCTTCAGGTGAAACTGCTGAGAGCAGATTCTTGGATTCCTTGACTTCAAAGTTTGCATGTCTGTAAGTTCTGTCCTGAATTCAGTTTGAGCTGCTGCTGTCTGTCTTTCAGTAATTCAGTTAGACATTCCAGATTTTGTTTCCTCAAATCTATGTCAAAAAAAAAAATACAGAGTTCTTGAGGTGTTTTATTTAGTGCTCACGGATCTGCAACCCCAGTATTTGGTTTGCTTAAGGTCATATCAGTTTGTTGTTAGTTTCTTGGAACTTCTTTCCACGTTGTAGTTTGGTTAGATTAGGATTAAATCAAGTCTTCTAGTCAGTTGCTACACATTTTTGGATCAAGATTCGGACAAGCAACTTGTTCCTATCTCTCTTTATTTCTTCTTCCATTTGAGTTCCTGTTTTGCCTTTCCAGTGTGGTACAGGATTAGATCTACGTTTAATTTTTGCATCCACGACTCCAGATTGAGCTTGTGTGCTGTTCTTCTTTTGCTATTAGGATTCTTGATTGTGGTTCTGAATGGTTAGGATTTAAGACATGCTTTTAGCTGAAGTTTTGTGGCATCTGTTCTGTCTAACGGGTTGCAAGCTGTTTGAATTTTTCAAGAACAGAAGTTTCCAACCTGTATGGATTATCTTCTGTTTCTGGGACCTACCCATCTGGGGAATTGCTCCTGCTTCAGCCTCTTAGCTTGAAGTCAGAGCAGTTGGTTTTAGTTATCCTGTTTAGATAATTTGGGCCACATCTAATAACATGCAGGGGATTGAATCTTTACCCCCAAGCTTGCTTCACATATAGGACCTGATTTCCTTATATTATGTAGAAATTCTTAGTTGATTCACCTATTTTTTAGGCTCATTGATTTTAATTTTTTTCCCTACATGACTGTTCGATTCTCGCCCAGCGCTCAACCTGAATATAAGGTCGTACTCTGAATTTGTGACTGGGCTTGTGGAGCTTATATAATGGATAGTTTGTGCCCTTCTAATATCTGGGGTATATAAGAAGGTTCAAGTTGTCATTTTCTTTTTCTCCTGGGCTATCTTTGACAGTAAGCCAAGTAGTTTTAAGAATACATCTCAGAGTAGATCTTGCTTCTAATGGCATTATGAATCTTTTTCAGTCATGTTTACCAAACATTTCTTGGCTCATGTTGGCAACCTTGAATGTTGGACAGCATGAACTCTGTGTCGGGGACCTAATACCAGGGTACCCCAGAAGGTGGAACCGATGACCACCGAACGTGAAAAACTTCTAGATGCATAAGGGCTCCATGTCATCCCTTGTTCGAGTGACAGGAGTTCGGTTCCGCCTCGCCCGACACCTTCGGGACGGGCTCGGTCTCGCCCGAGGGCCGAGGGATAAACTCCGCCTCGCCCGACGCCTTGAGGGCGGGCTCGGTCTCGCCCGAGGGCTGAGGGACGAATTCCGTCTCGCCCGACCCCGGAGGGGCGGGGTCAGCCTCACCCGACGGCCCAGAACGAGCCTCGCCCTGATCGTTATCTATCCCTCATAATGATGGGTACAGGACGAGACAAGACGTTCGGGTCAACCATGGCTCCAACGACCATACCCTGCGCCCTAGCAGGAAAAGGACTGCCAGGGAACGACAGGACTGATGCTTTAGACTCTTCCGGGCGCCGCAGAGCCCAAAAGGTATTACAGGTGCGTGCACCTCACCCTGTAGAGTTGTAGGCGCCGCCTTCAGCTCTGGGACACGGAACCCGACGAAGATATACGACAACCGCTACGCTCCAGGAAAGGATTTGCTATCTCCACGAACGATGGGTATTCCGTCACCACACGGTGGACCCGAGGGAGCGGCGCCCGCTTCCCGACCCCTCAGGTCCTCCCAGTCAGAAGGCCTTGACCACGGCGTTACACCGGACCCCGACCTCGCATTCTCCCAACGAGGACTCATGAGAACTTGAAGGCGTGCGGAGCAAGGCTGGGGGAGGCTCATAAGTCAAAACACTGTACTGCAGCCCATACCCTGCGCAGGGCAGCATTCTGTGACTAACCTGACATCCTACAGAGACATCGACAACATGGTAAACACTTATCTTCCTTCGCACTCATCAGAGTGGAGGACCTGACCAGGTAGACGTGAGCCACAAGACTAAGTAGAGTACGCGTCCTGGAGTCCTTACCCTTTAAAGCCGGCCCCTTCATCTATAAAAGGGGATGCGCTTCTTCCATCACGGAGGAGGGGAAAAAAAGGACGAACACACCGATAGAACTACACACTTCCACGCTGCTTGGGAACAACGTCTCAAGCAGTGCGCACCACCCTCGCCGAGACCTGGGGCTAGCTCCCTCTCTCACCTAGCTTGTAACCCCTACTACGAGCACTCAGGTGCAAGGAATACAAGATCGATCTCTCAGACTGGACGTAGGGCCTCGATTGCCTGAACCAGTATAAACCTTGTGTCTCTTTGCATCACCATCCGGGATCAGGGGCACGCAGCACAAATTCACTCGTTGGTTGAGGGACCCCCGGTTCCAAAACACCGACAGTTGGCGCGCCAGGTAGGGGCCTCTGCGTGTCAGCTTCGTCATCCTAACAAGTTCCGGATGGCAGACCCCATACGACCACTACATCTTGGCACGATGATCTGGTTCGGGAGCCTAGAGTTCATGTCTCTAGGATGCGAGTACGACATGGTACTCCTCACGCCCCGAGCCCCGCCGACCGACGTCGACATCACGCACCGGCAGCCCAGGCGCAGACGGCGCCCGGGCGGCCGCTCTTGTCACGCTCGCCAGGCGCAACGCGGGCAGGACCACCCCGACACCGCACGAGCTCATGGTGGCGCACCGCGTTCTGCCGGCACCCCATGTCCAGCTGTTGGCACAAGGTCCCTGGTTGGGGACCTGACTTGCCTGAGCATGGACATGGGTGAAACGCCGGCGGCATGTGGCGACGCCCCGTCGGTATCCCATGCCCGGCTGTTGGTTCAGAGTCCCTGGTTGGGGACCTGTCTAGCTTAAGCCTGGGCAGAGGAAAGACGCCGGTGGCGTGGAAGCGACGTCCTGCCATCAAGCTCTGCCCCGCCACCTCCTGAGGAGCCGAGTTCTTTCATCACCCCATTCGACATGTACTACTATGTGACTATGCCATTCAGTTTCAGAAATGCAGGGGCCACGTACCAGCGGTGCACCATCCAGGTCTTGGGCGAGCACATCGGACGAACCGTCGAGGCCGGCGTGGACGACATCAAGGACAAGTCCAGGAAGGCCAGTGACCTCATCGACGACTTGGAAGTTGGTGGCCCGCCCAAGTACTAAAGCATGGGACCTACAAGCTAGCCTACGAGAAGGGCGAAATCCTCACCAACAAGATACGTCGCTTCTACCCTTAAATTCCCAAGCGTCATACAATTTTCCTCGAAATACAATAAAGAAGCGTTCTTTAATTGTTCTAAATTTTTGAGGAACCCCCCGAGCCCATCGGTATGGGTTCGGCGTTACGATAACGCAAGGGGGGAGACTCGACTCTGCCTCTGTAGAACCGAGCCTCCCTCGGGGGCTAGGGGGGAACCTCCCCCCTAATCCCAAACTCTGTCACGAACTCTGACAAATCGCTTGCAAAAACCTAAGGACCGAAAGTTCGCCTCGAGGCCAAAAGGCCGGCTGAGCCGCGAGACAGCCTACGCCTCTGGGCTACGGCAACTCCCTCACCACCTTTCACCCGAGGGGCAGCTTAGGCTCCAAGGAAGTTTTTGCAAAGGACTTGTCTAAAAATGAGACAGGGGGACACCGTTTTTTAGTCGTCTTTTCAAAAAAAATTCCTACGCCGAACTCTCTCGCGTACTCTGACAAATCAATTGTAAAAAACCTAAGGACCGAAAGTATGCCTCGAGGCCAAAAGGTCGGCCGAGCCGCGAGACTGCCTACGCTTCTGGGCTACGGCAACTCCCTCACCACCTTTTGCCAGAGGGGCAACTTGGGCTCCGAGGAAATTTTTTGCAAGTGATATGTTTAGAAACGGAGCAGAGAGCAAGGGCTGGGAAACATAATAGAAAACGATTAAGATGCATATATACACAAGTACTGAAAAGGCCTCGACGGCCACAAACGTTATGGTACAATGATGTACGTCCTAATCTATTACATGACCCCTTTGACCCAGGTCAGAATACGGGGTCGCCAGCGTCGACAAACGGCGT
The DNA here is from genome assembly GCF_019320115.1 of Miscanthus floridulus. Classification (NCBI taxonomy): domain Eukaryota; kingdom Viridiplantae; phylum Streptophyta; class Magnoliopsida; order Poales; family Poaceae; genus Miscanthus; species Miscanthus floridulus. Next base: position 28,403,744 of record NC_089582.1, on the reverse strand, counting down.
AGGAGGAGCCACCTCCTCTTCGAACAGCCGGGCCAGCGACGTGCCAGGGGCCTCAGCCGCCTCCACCAAGCTTCATCACCTCCTCCTCGGCCTTCTCATCGTCCTCTGCCACGACGTGAATCGTGTCCGAGACCGGCAGGGAGGTCTCCGAATGGGATCCCACCGTAGGGAGGCACCGAGCCACCGAGGCCCAGCGAACGGCCTCGGCACCCACTAGAGAAACCCTCCAGTACTCTTGGAGCGCGTCTCCGGACCGCTAGCCGACCCCCAGCGAACGGTGTACGGGCCTCCACTCGGACTTACCCGATAACAGCTCAACCGGAAATGCCATCGCTCGCGCCCACCGAGGGTAGCATGGCACATTCCACCCCTCCTTCCGAGCGAAAAGGAAGCGCGAGGGTCGAATAAAAAGTCAGAAGAATCCCTGACGGCCCTCCTGCTCCGCGCAGAGGCTAAGGGAATCCTCCTGCAAAAACTAAGTCCTTCAGCCTTACCCGCGAAGGGGCCGATACAACCCCCCGGGCGACTCTACTCGAATCACCCGGGGGCTCGGGGGCTACACCCATCGGGTGCGCTCGCGCGCACCCTCCGGCAAATTAGCTTCAACGAAATCAAAAAAACCCTCCAGGCGGTTCTACCCGAATCACCTGGAGTCTCGGGGGCTACTGTCGGGGACCTAATACCAGGGTACCCCAGAAGGTGGAACCGATGACCACCGAACGTGAAAAACTTCTAGATGCATAAGGGCTCCATGTTATCCCTTGTTCGAGTGACAGGAGTTCGGTTCCGCCTCGCCCGACACCTTCGGGACGGGCTCGGTCTCGCCCGAGGGCCGAGGGATAAACTCCGCCTCGCCCGACGCCTTGAGGGCGGGCTCGGTCTCGCCCGAGGGCTGAGGGACGAATTCCGTCTCGCCCGACCCCGGAGGGGCGGGGTCAGCCTCACCCGACGGCCCAGAACGAGCCTCGCCCTGATCGTTATCTATCCCTCATAATGATGGGTACAGGACGAGACAAGACGTTCGGGTCAACCATGGCTCCAACGACCATACCCTGCGCCCTGGCAGGAAAAGGACTGCCAGGGAACGACAGGACTGATGCTTTAGACTCTTCCGGGCGCCGCAGAGCCCAAAAGGTATTACAGGTGCGTGCACCTCACCCTGTAGAGTTGTAGGCGCCGCCTTCAGCTCTGGGACACGGAACCCGACGAAGATATACGACAACCGCTACGCTCCAGGAAAGGATTTGCTATCTCCACGAACGATGGGTATTCCGTCACCACACGGTGGACCCGAGGGAGCGGCGCCCGCTTCCCGACCCCTCAGGTCCTCCCAGTCAGAAGGCCTTGACCACGGCGTTACACCGGACCCCGACCTCGCATTCTCCCGACGAGGACTCATGAGAACCAGAAGGCGTGCGGAGCAAGGCTGGGGGAGGCTCATAAGTCAAAACACTGTACTGCAGCCCATACCCTGCGCAGGGCAGCATTCTGTGACTAACCTGACATCCTACAGAGACATCGACAACATGGTAAACACTTATCTTCCTTCGCACTCATCAGAGTGGAGGACCTGACCAGGTAGACGTGAGCCACAAGACTAAGTAGAGTACGCGTCCTGGAGTCCTTACCCTTTAAAGCCGGCCCCTTCATCTATAAAAGGGGATGCGCTTCTTCCATCACGGAGGAGGGGAAAAAAAGGACGAACACACCGATAGAACTACACACTTCCACGCTGCTTGGGAACAACGTCTCAAGCAGTGCGCACCACCCTCGCCGAGACCTGGGGCTAGCTCCCTCTCTCACCTAGCTTGTAACCCCTACTACGAGCACTCAGGTGTAAGGAATACAAGATCGATCTCTCAGACTGGACGTAGGGCCTCGATTGCCTGAACCAGTATAAACCTTGTGTCTCTTTGCATCACCATCCGGGATCAGGGGCACGCAGCACAAATTCACTCGTTGGTTGAGGGACCCCCGGTTCCAAAACACCGACACTCTGCCTTCATTTATTTGCTCATCCAGATTATAGGACTCTGCCTTCAGCTCTTTTCTGTGTTCCTCATCCGATTTTTATGCATAGTGCTATCTTGGTGTCTCAATAACTTCTTTTGTTGTTACGGTGTCAACAAACACCTATTACAATACGTTGTTCAGATAGCCTACTGTCCATCTGATTAGGCATAACACCATACAAATAAGACTGTTGGTTTATTCTGATGACTTTATATCCTTGACATTCTTCTGTCAAATCATTTATTAAGGGGAACTTTGTATTCTACTTGTACGCTTTACCTAGAAATACAATACTTGGCTCTTAACAAACAAGGTCTTCATTTTCTTATCCATTCATGTTTGCATATTCTTCCCTGTGTGCTAGTGCTTCTTTTGACTTCTATTTATGGTCCACCTTTTATGTGCATATATATTTCAGGCTCAGGTTTTCGTGGGATATGATGAAGCTAAAAAGTAGACGACTTCCGTTCTATAAGGATGTTAAGCCTGAAGACTGCCGTTCAGGCTCAGGTCTTCCACATTTGGCTGCTCAAGCGAAGTTTGCAGCCATGAACATGCAGACTGAAGATGTCAAGCCTCGTCGACCAGTTGAAGTCAGACGAAGTAGATGGGTTCTTGGTGATGTAACCGAGGTGTTGGATCATAATTCGTGGAGGCTTGGGAAGATTACAGAAGTGCTGAACAATGACTGTTTTGTCATCAGGCTAGCGGGTTGCATCCAACCAAGAGAATTCCACATATCTTGCTTGAGGATTCCACATGATAGCAAGCAGTTGACTGTAGGAGACAGGGTGAGATACTGTTTAGAATTTATATTTCTAGTTAATATCTGTGAAGTATATTTGTTTCATATTCTGATTATTGTCCAAATGAAAATAGTTCCATTGCATGTGTTTGAACTTCAAACCACTGAATTACTTTTGTTTAAAAGTGAAGCTGCTTTTTTTTTGCCACGTGAGAAAATGCACCTGGACAGAAAAGGTACTTCATGAAATGAATTTTTTTCTCGAATGAAATGAATATGTCTCATTTCCAGTTAATAAAAGTTAGGAATTTGGATGCAGATCATGGACAAAGTGCAGATAGATATTTCAGCTTTTTGCATTATATGGTTTGGTTTGGTCTACTGTGAAAGCATTAACACTTGTTGAAAGTTGAAAATTGAATATTCCCTTATCTTCAACTTATTATAGACTGAACATTTTTAATATAGAAATTTTTGTGCTTCAAGAAGCGAGTGATGGTGAATCAGTGGTACCTCTCACCATGAGCATTTGCTTGACTTCAGTATCTGGCATAATAATCTCTGTACTATCCTCCCATTACCAGTGTAATTTCTTCTTTGCCTTTCTTTGAGAAAGTATTTCATCGGTATCATTCCCTTTCTCAGGTCATTCAACTGAATCAACCAATCCGATTTGCTGACTGCTCCTCTCATCACTCAAAATTTGTGATGGAACAGGACCATCAAGCCTATGAAGAGGTTGCTCACCATGCTAAGAGGAAAGCAGCCAATATTTGTGCTTCCACTGGTGCTAGAGCTGTCAAGAGAAAACTAGAAGCAAGTAGGATTCCACCTAATGATTTAGTTAGAAGAACAGGCAAGGAACGGAAAGTATCTGCATATGAATTTCGTCAGTTAACCAAGAATGAGTTGCCTCTGAAGGTGTCTGCTAGGAATGCTATCGATGGAGATCACTTTCATAGGCCTTTAAGTAGCAGATACAATGATCTTACCAAGAACATTTCTGAGATAAAACCAGTTTGCAAAGTTCTTCCTTTGTCTGAGAAACCTTTGCGCATCAGAGAAGAGAACGAGTGCTCAGTGGCTAGTTGCAGTGCAAATTACTACTGTACCAGTGATAACCAACAATCAGTCGGGACCGGCAGTTGTTTCCCTGATGATGTTATGTCTGCATGTCAATCTGGGCAGGAGATTAAGAACGCCTATGGCTCTGGTTTATTTCTGAATGTCCATGAGCTGGAGCTGCAAGCATACCAATCCACCGTCAGAGCTTTCCATGCTGCAGGACCCCTGACATGGGAGCAAGAGTCACTCCTGACAAACCTGCGCCTCTCGCTCAACATCTCGAATGAGGAGCACTTGCTTCAGTTGAGGCATCTCTTATCTCTTTGAAAACTTTCAAAAACTAATATGTTTTTTTTTATATCTGTGGATTATCTTCAACTTGTAGAGATCTCCACAGCCTTGTAGCGTCTGTTTTCCACCTTGGCGGTGTTGTATATAAAGAAGAGTTCAGAGAAATTCACCTATAGTTGCTGTACTCCACCAAAACTTTGTTGTTAGGAGTAAATGAGAGTTGCATTTTTAGTGCTTTTACAATTCAAGGAAATGTAAAGCTATCATCAAAATTTATTATGTTGATAATCAAGTTTGAAATATCAGTTTCTTCAAAGGAAGCTGAAGTATCAATTGTAGTTACTGATTTCACTCATTCTATCTTTTCTTTGGTAGTATCATTTTGTACATTGGTGGCTGTAAATGATTCACCATCTATAGTTCCTGCTTCAGATATATCCTAAGGGCAATCTTGTCAGGTTTTTATTTGGTTCAGAAGTCAGCCAAGCTGATTTTTTTCTTGAATATGAATGTAAACTGTGAATTATTTAGAGTATTTTACTAGTTTTGCATTGATGCTGCTGATGTTTCAATCTCATGCTGTGAACACACAGATTTCTGAGCAGTGGATGGATAGTACCAGTTTATGAGAAAGAGATCGCTGAAAGAGACAGTGCACTGAAGTCGTCTGAAAACTAGATGCTTGGGTTCCTTCTCTCACGTCAGGCCATCATATTGGCATGTCTGGATTTTGTAGATGCTGCCAAGAGGTGGCCCATGTCACGGATAAGACTGAGTACGTCATCAAATAACTTAGGGACTCAAAATGTGCTTATGCCCTCTTGAAGTTCAAATTCTTCTGTTTATATGCCCCCAAGGGACCATATTTTCAATTTAACTGGAAAATTGTGTAAGTTTTCTTTTAATCAAACTGTAACAGCGTTTGTCAATTATTCAGCTAAAATTTGTGCTTGTTACTTGGAACTTGTATTTATGCAGCAAGCCACTTGTTCGATTATTATCTATATCTATATCTATACCTAATAATAAAGATGTAAAATTTTCGGTCATTTTTTTTTATCCATCCATTTTTTTCGTCCACCTCCCCCTAACTACCGATAATCGAGAGTTTTTTTTCCGTCTAGACTTATATCACCGGTGCACATACGAGTTACAAAAGCTCTTGTTTAACACGATATGGAGTCTGTTTCTAAAACGTATTCTTAAGGTAATCTAGATACCTACGAATCCTAATAATCCAAATATATTGTAATATGAATAGGAATTTTAAACTAAATCTTAATATGAATAGGATAAGAGTAGGAATCTATTTCTTATATTAAACCACAACGAGTAGTTTTTTTTTTTTTTTTTTTTTTGCAGACGGTCCAGGTCTAGCAACCGATGCCCATGTTCCATGATGTTTCGAGGTGTTTGCTTTGCTCGGGCCCAGCCCAGCTAACTGGTGAAAGCGCGCGCGGCGAGGGCAGTTCTGTCAATTCGTCGAGGGCGGGGAAATTGAGGGTTTTCCCGCGGCGGACAGCGCGGGCCTGCACTTCTGCTGCCAACCCGGCCTGCGCCGGATCGGGCTGCACGGGCCAAACAGCAAACAGCGGCGGGGTGCACGGGACGCTGTTGTGTGCGCTGAGCCGCGCAGCGAGGTATGCCTCCTGTTTTTGGGTCGTAGTGTCGGTATGGCCTGGATCTGGTGCGGCGCGGCTGCACGTGGGCGCCCGTGTGGCTCCCTCACCGCATTCTCAATTCGAATCGAAGTTCACTCTCACTGAGGAAGCGAGGGTTCTGGCTTGGGACTGAAGTAGAAGTGCAACTGAACTCCGCCGCCTTCTGGTACCTAGGCCAGGTATGGCTAATAGCCTAGCTGTGGCTTTGCTTGGAACACAAGAACTAGTGGAGAAGATCTTCACGTGTCCATGTCTTGGCCAAAAATTTTGGTGTGAAATCTCCGAAAAAATGATGTTTACAAAACTCGTTAGGTCGCGGGATGCACGCTGCACAGGAACATGTGCGTTGCAACGGGATCCAAGGGACGTAGTGAGTTGTAGCACGGGTCATGAGTTCGAGTCAAAAAATAAATGAACTGTGGTAAAAAATTTTGTTTCCTAAGGAGTCAAAGATTAAGATGGTTTTATTGTTTGTTTTTACTCTTCTTATATTTATTAGAACACAAAAAAATTAGGTGGAGAAAACAATAAAAACAAAATTAGAAAATTCGAGCTAGTGTCAAAAACATCCACGAGAAAAAATTTTGAGCATACACGAAGCCAAGTAGAAAACAGTCATAACAAAAATTGGAATGTACTCTAGAAAATAGCCATTTAAAAAATCAGAACATATTTAGAGCCAAGTGAAAATCATCCAAATGAACGTAAAGCAATACATACTCGGGGCAAGTAAAAACGGACAACCCACAAAAAAGTAAAAAAAGATGTCGCACCCGGTTTTAAGAATAAAATCAGATACGCACCATATGTGAGCCCAGGAAGTCAAATCTCACATATAACTACAAATAAAGGTAATATCAAAAGACAATGCTTAAATACATAGCGTATAAGTATAAAGATTATAACCTCAGAGTATAGACAGCGGAAAGACAACTCCGATCTTCAAGTGAAGACTCCAAATCCACAGGGACAACTGACTGATTGATCACAAGCCTAATTCCTACAAACTCTAGCAACCTGGTACCCATCTGGGATTTTTCCAAATATGTGTAAAATTAAGCAAGCGTAAGTACATGTCGTACTCAACAAATATATCATGGGGTTCATGAGGCTCAAAAGGCTGACACTGGTTAACTGTGATTAGCTTTTAATGAGTCATGATTTTAGCAATTGAGTAGCAACAAGTTTATCACAAGCCCATAAACACATGATCAGGTAAGCATGAATAATGAATAGCATAAACAGTAATCATTAATGAGCATCCTCATCATCAGTGTTCATCATCATTAACCATTAGTGATCATCTATTCCGTAAATATTCTAAGGCCGCTCGTGACCGTGAGCACGGCTGATATACCAGTTTTACACTCTACAGAGGTTGTACACTTTCACTGTGAGTCATGATTTATCCTTTCGCCCGAGGTAGCTAATCTCTTGGCCCACTTCCAAGGAAGGTCGGCAGGATTCACTATAAAGCCTTTCAAAGGTTCGTCTAACAAGTTAGGGCCATTAGATTCACTCGGCAAACAGATATAGGAACCCCCCTATCGAATGGCACAATTCCATCACGGCTATACACATAAGAGTAGAGGTTGTCCTATACCCGATTCGACAAACCATTCTTACACCAATAAAGGTAACCACTAACAAGCTAGAAAAGATCTTCATACTGAGCTAAAGCCAGAGCCATGTAGCCCTCACAACTGTACTGTAAGTCATGTATGATCACTTACAGATAAGTCCTTAGGGAGAGAAATCTAGAGCACCATAAAACAGCCCAATGCTCTAGCCCCCTTGTTCCATGTTGCTAAAAAGCATCTTTTAGTGTTCATTGCATATACCATTAGTCAAGTTATAAGATCATGGTTTTAATTGAGCACTAGCATCATACTACCCAATGCAATACCCCATAGGTATCAAGGCATAAGGTACAAAGTACTAGGAATTCCTTAATGACAGTCAAAGTGGACACATGCAGTATGAATTAAATGATTAAAGGTGAATAGGTAACAAGGAAGATCCCATGCTATACTTGCCTTAAACATCGATCCTTCGGTAAGCTTTAATCTCCAATGTTCTTTTTCTTCTTGATCACCACGTATATCTCACCGACTGGACTTAATCATAAAGCACCACACAAGCATCCATACAATCATACACGAAGCAAACAATAGATCTAAATTAGAACAGTACATCAATCATAGAAAAATAAGTAAAAGAGTTTGAAATACGATTCTACGTATCGCTACGAACACACAGACGCGAGAGGCACACTAATCAGAGCTACGGTTAAAAAACTACCAAGAGATCTGCTCATAAAACTATTAGCTTCATGTGTTTTATTTATATAAAAACATATATAAGATATTGTATAGATAATATAATTTAAGTCAAATTTAAGTTTGAATTATAATACTAAAGTAAAACAAATCATATTTTATTTATAAAACCCAATTGCATAAGTATTATTCAAATTAGAGTTTAAACCATAAAATTTTAGAAATAGTGACATGGTAACCACTGTTACAAACACATAGATCTCGTTGCTATGAATCTAACGCAACTTGAATGGACTAAAACGGAGTTAAAACGCAGAAGATATGAAATAAACAAGATTTCCTTTAATAAAATAATAGATTAAATCTAATCATGAATTTTAAAAGTTGAAAACCTACTTAACAGTAGTATTAACATGTAGATTATGAAATTACGAACCTAACGCAATTTGAACAGATCAAATCGGAGTTAAAGCGGAGAAGTTATGGCTAAAACAAAATCAGTGGCAAATCTGTAAATAAGTGAAAATGTATTTTGGATCTAAACCGAAGAAACTACGCTTTCCAAAGAAGAAAACGTGATCTATGATTGCGCTATGGTCTGCGGGTTGATTTCAGAAAACATCGGGGCGCTTTTGCAAAATTCCTAGACGAAGGGGTATGGATGAATATCGGCCGTCGGATCAGACGCGGGCGGTCAAGATTGGATCAGCGGTGGAAGAGGCGACAGTGGCCGGCCGAAACAGGGAAAATCACGGCGACGCACCATGTCCGGTGACGAAGCTCGGCGACAAAACTCAAAAACGACCCTACGGTGCATGGTTTTCGATGGAGAAGACACGGGAGGATAGAGGAGATGGCGAACTTACTGTGAAGGATTGCGGCGGCGCGGAGCAAGTGGAGGCAGCATGGAGCTTGGCACAGCGGACGGCTCATCGATGGCACGGACAGCGCGGCGGCGACGACGACGGCGACGGCAACGGCGAGAGAAAGAGGAGAAAGATATAATTTACTACACGAGGGATTTCCCAAACTAAGGGCTCCCCTTACGGTAGTTTTGGTGTGCTTTGCACAAGGGGTTGGTTGATATATATAGGAAGAAAAACTCCCCACATCCACGTCAACTAGCGATATGGTACTAATTGATGTTACACCCTCCATATTTACTAATGGGCCTAAATAATCATTAAAGTCCATTAGTAAATAAATGCATGGGCCTTTAGGATTTATTAAGATTATTGCACATGGGCTTTGAGCGTTGGGAAAAATGAGAAATTTATTATTTTCAGAATTAATTAATTTCGTGGATAAAATAATTCTAGAAAAGTCTAGAATTGATATCTAAGCCACGAAAATTACTCCGAGACCTCCGAAAATTGGGGGAAAATTCCCAGAGACACTTTGGAACATGATGAACCCAAATAAAGTATTTGGAGCTCATAAAAATATTGTTGGGAACTTAGAACATAAAGATTAAGGTGAAGGAGATAGAAATTAAATTCCAGAAAGAAGCTAAAAAATTCCTAGAGATAGATATTCGTCTCCTAAACGTATAAAAAACACACATTTTGCACATAGAAACACGAGGTGCGACCGACATGAATGCAACAAACATGTTTCTACCTTATGATAGATTTTAAATTAATGAAAATTTTTATTTTCCTATATTTTCATGAGCACAAAAATTCACAAATAAATCATTTCAACTCTATTTTCAAAAGTGGCAAATTTTAGGGTGTTACAAAAGAACAGAAAAGAACCAAAACAAAGAAATTATACCCTTCTTTTCTCTTTGTTAGATTTCTATTTTTTATTTTTTTGCATTTAGATTAAGATTCTTATTCCGGTTACTCGGAGTTGGAGAGATCTAATTGGATTAAGATTCCTAATTGTCCATATTATTATATTTTTCCTATTTGATTAAGATTCCTATGCACCCGAAATCAGAGAGATCTAATTCGATTATAATTTCTAGTTATAAAAAGAGAAGGCCTACTGGCGGTTTTTCACATTCATAAAATTAGTTAAGGGATGATTGGACAAAAAATAGGTGGAGAGAAATTTTGCCTCTTTATTATTAGTCGCAAAATTGCCCATGCGTTGCAACGGGATTAATAAAACATTATACTATTTTTTATTCGACCGAAGATTTAGTTGTAAAAGCAATGATTGTTTATATCAAAAGATCGAATTTTGTTTAGTGTGCAAACATCCATGGCAGGTGTGGTTCGTCTCCTCCACATTGTAGACCTCAAACACTGCTACTATATTCTCGAGCTGGCTCATGCAGGGCATGACGTCCTTCCTACATACTTTTTGAAGAGTGCCCTCACACTGTGCCATAACGTTGTTGCTTTTACTGTAATGCATGATGCAAGACAAGGTGTGCGCGTGGTCGGAACGCTAGCACCACACCTACATTACTACACTTGGACCTTTCACAGCCACGTCATAACCACCATCGCAGTCCAATTTCAACCTCGGCAGTAAGCTATCGGCAGTGATGATCATAGCCCTCACCGTTGCTATCTGAGACCATCTATGGTGTACACTAACACCGCCGCATTGGCCTATGATCCATTTGTGCTAAGGTCCTTACTTCTGTCGCATTGGAGCATGACCCGCCTATGTGGGTATGCACTAGCACCGCCACATGACTTATAATCCATCCATGATCAGATCTTTATTCCGTCGCATTGGAGCATGACCCGCCTGTGTCAAGGCGAACATCACTGTCGCTTCAACGTATGAACCGTCTGGTCATAAGGCATGGTCACCGTCACATGTAAGGATCCAGATTGAAAGGTTAGACCTACCGAAAATATCAGCAATACATAGACACAACTGACCTTGATCTCCATGGATGGACATTGCAGGACCTGGTGGCCTAAGAATTTTTCTCCATGTCTTTCTCTCCATATCAACAGAAACTATCTAGGACACCTCCAGCATGTGCATAAAACCATTAAGAAACACAGTTACTGTGGGTGACTGCCACGTTAATCCACCTAAATCCAGTGTCTACCACGGACCCCTCAATTTAAGCAAACCAACAACGAGGTCCCCAGGAGCGCACGTAGCAACTCCTCTTTAGGATCCGTTTGAGAGAGAGAACACATCACAACAGTGCATAGATCACATTACAAGTTCAAAGTATGAAGGTTTACAAGTCTTAGTTCACACACTTAGTTCATCACACGATCACATTGCATTCTACATCGAAGTCTAGCGGAAGTCTTTCAACATAACAAGTTTATGATAACTGATACATGGGTGTGCCTCAGCCATGTATCTACGGAAAGCAAGATCCTTCACCACTCCTGATCCGGCGAGGAGTCGAGAGCATAGAAGAATCCATGCACGAGGGCTACGATACCTGCAAAACTTAAGATCACACAAGGTGAGTACTTGAATGTACTCCGCAGGACTTACCCGATATAATAAACAAGGATTATGCATTTGGGTAGTAGCAAGGAATGCATAACTTTGCATAAAAGCAGTTGTGCTAAAACATAAAGGTGATCTATGACGTAGCAATTGGTAAGCATGGCATAGATGAACATGTTAAGCATTAACAAGCGGGAACTCGATCTTCCACGAGTCCTGATCTCCGAGCATCGACTCTAGTCCGTATCTAGAAGTAGAACTTATTGCGTTCAATCTTTTATACTCTATAGAGGGGTACAAGTTAAACCCACTCGAAATAAGGGATATCGCCCATAAGACCCGTCGATACAGAAGGGATATCTCGATGCCTCAACATTTCCCCAACCCAGCCATAATGTCCGACGAAAGGTTCAGCTTAGATGCCCGATCAATGTCCCGAACATTCTCGACCGACGCCATCCCCCTTGCTAGTTTCATGGATAAGACGGTCACGATCAGTTACTTAGCTTGTCACACCATTGGCAACAAGTGGTATGTACAGTTTTGTGTTCATACTCACTACCATGGATACACGGTCCTTAACTAGTAAGCAAGCTATGTCATTCAAGAGTCCCACTCTTGCTATGACCATACCCCTTGCCAACCACAGTTCATAACATTCCCAAGTGGAACAAGTGTTGATCCTTTCCCAAGGTGTTGCTTAGTGGGTAACCATCCTATCATCGCGTGAGTAATGAGAAACCCATCATTAGCTCAACTTCTAAGATCTAAGCATACTAAGCATGGTTGTTAAACAAGACACATAGGGTTGATTGGTGCGACAATGTATGGATAAGGCTTGACATAGGTAAATCCCTCCCGGTTCACTAGTCATATAGTAACATAGCAATGCAGTAGATAAACATAGTTCATTATGCAATTGTAAAGCATAGGGATGCATAGGGGCCTGCCTTGAACGTCGTTGCTAGGCTCGATGGCTTCTTTCTCCTAAGGCTCCTCCTCAATAGGTCCTTTAGGAATTGGGTCATCTATGCATGCATGACGCTTGATGAGCGAACTGCATAAAGTAAGTGCTCATGCTATGCAATGCTTCTTAGTTGATTAAGCTTAGGTGACACATGAGTGGGTGTGTAGTTAGATACTAGTGATCTGCTGACTAGTGACTATCGGATAGTCCGGCGTGGTTGTCGGATGGTCCGGTGGTTACTGGGACTTAATGGGATATTGGCTCTCTAGGTCCATCGGACTCTCTGAACTTAGGTCGGACCCTCTGGTATGAAGTCTGTGCTCTTAGGAATCTCTCTATGTAAATGGTGATGCTGTCGGAAGGTTCTGTCAACTATGGCAGACCATCTGTTAGATCAAGTCTATATGGTGTTGTGGGCTACTAAGGTTTCAGGCTCCATCGGATACTCCATGTGAGTGATGGATCATCTTTGGGAACTTGCTGCTTTTGGGTTTCTAGGCTATAATTCAGCTGATACTCTAGAATATCGATGGATACTCTGCTATACCAAAACCATGATCTAGGTTCTCTAGACACTCCTCTGTCTTGGGCATATAACTCATTGGACGCCCTGATGTAGTGATGGACACTCTAGTGGGTTATAGGCATGTTCTGTGCAAGTGAGCAGTGACACATTCAGTACTGACAAACACTCTGCTAGTGATGTCGGACTCTCCGCCAATACTGACAGTGAACACCTCGTAGCAACTCGAGATCCTAATCTTCACTAAAGTTGCTTGCATGTGCAAACCATCTCCAGGGTAGACTTCAAGGGTTCTATAGAACATATCTAGTTGGTTGGTTCTAACTACATTGGGTGCAAACTAACTCTAGGCCACAAATCGACATTTCCTAGGTTTTGGCTCCTCAAGACACAATCCTATGTTTGGCTTGGTTAGATTCTTACCAAAGGCTGCAAACACAAGGTACCAAGCTCTCCAAGAGGATGGAGCAGCTGGATCTCCTACTTGGTGACTCGAAACCTCCTTCTTCTTGCTTCCTTCTCCTCCTAGCTCCTTATGGCAAGGGTGAGAGGGCTCTTCCCTATTTTAACCCCTACCTCGTGTGGACGACGGCCTCTAGGTGATCTCCATGGCCATCTCTTGCTGCTTCCAAGCTTCAATCCCATCTCCTTTCTCCTCCTTTCCTTCTCCTCCTTCTTGCTTGAGTGAGAGAGAGATGAACTAGAGAGAGTGTGAGAGTGTGAGAGTGAGTGACTGGGCTAGTGGACTCTCTGCCTTGGTGTGTCCACGAGATGGATAGCTGTGCTGATGTGTGGAGTCAGGTGATTCACAAAAGTGATACCTCACATTTCTGCATGGGACGGTCCTATCTGACAATCCATCGTGACGGCGGACTCTCCGATGGTGTCGATTTACTAACTGACAGCGTGCTAACGAACTAGCGAATGACCCAGTGGTGGTGGTGGATCCTCCGTCAATCCAACAATGAGTAATTTAAGTTGTAGGGTTCAGTTTCTAACTGTTTGATTTCAAATGCAAAGATGCTCATGATGCTGATGCTCACAAGGGTGTCAGGACTGGGTCATGACAGCTTTCCCCCCTTAGAAGAATCATGTCCCGAGATTCTCCAAAAGTAGGTTTTATGCACTCAAGGTAGAAAATTCAAGATAAAATAGGTTTTAACCCCTTCTAGCGACACTAAGGGTATAAGACTCGTCACCAAACTGAAACTCATCAAGAACTAATACCTTGGCTAAAATAGGTGAGGATATTCCTTCCTCATCTTGTCCTCAACCTTCCAAGTGGTTTCTTTGGTCGAATGGTGACTCCATTGCACTTTCACCATCTTGATGGTTTTCGTTCTAGTCTTTCTCTCCGAAAAGTCAAGGATAGCAATTGGATACTCTCCGTAGCTCAAATCCTTATTGATGTCAATATCTTCCAATTTGACCTCTTCCTTGGCTGCCTTCAAACATCTCCTCAATTGAGATACATGGAAGATGTTGTATACTCCCAAAAGCCAACCGGGCAAGGCTAGTGCATAAGCAACCTTCCCTCTCCTATCATAAATCCAAAATGGGCCAATTTATCTTGGGGCAAGTTTTCCTTTCTCTTGAAACCTTTGGGTGTCCTTAAATGGTGTAACTTTCAGATACACATATTCTCCAACTTTATACTCCACATGCCTTCTATGGTCACCGGCATAGGCCTTATACCTATCTTGTGCGGCCTCTAAGGCAGCTTTTATCTGCTTAACCTTTTCATTGGCTTCATTCACCTTCTTATTTCCATATAGCCTTCTTTCTCCAACTTCAGACCAATTGAGTGGTGTCCTATAGTCTCTACCATACAGGGCTTCATATGGACTCATGTTGATGCTGGCTTGATAACTATTATTGTAGACAAATTGGGCAAATGGTAAACATGTGTCCTAACTAGAGCTATATATTAAGGTACAAGCCCTCAACATATCTTCCAAGATTCTGTTAACTCTCTCTATTTCGCCTCCGGTTTGTGGGTGATATGATGTGCTAAACAACAATATTGTTCCCATTGCCTTGTGCAACTCTTTCCAAAATTGAGACATGAATTGCAGACCTCTATCTGAAACTATTGTTTTCGGAACTCCATGCAAGCAAACAATTCGAGCTAGATACAATTCAACATACTTAGAAACTGGATAGATGATCTCGAGCAGTAGGAAGTGTGCTGACTTTGTGAGTCGGTCGATAATCACCCAAATGGAATCATATCCACTCGATGTCTTTAGCAATCGAGAGATAAAATCCATGGTAATGTCTTCCCATTTCCAAGCTGGTATGGGCAAGGGTTGGAGAGTTTCGGCTGGTTTAAGATGCTTAGCCTTCACTCTACAACAGACATCACACTCAGCTATAAACCGTGCAATATCCTATTTCCATCCTTCCCACCAAAATCTTTTTCGCACATCTCTATACATCTTGTTACTTCCAGGGTGGATAGAGAAAAGTGACTCATGAGCTTCATTTAGAATTTGCTCCTTTAGGTGTTTCTGATTAGGCACTACAAGTCTTTTTCCAAACCATAAAGTATTTGAGTGGTCCAATCGAAAACTCTTATACTTCAGATCATCTATCTTCTCCTTGATGTTAACTAGGTCTTCAGCAAGTTGTTGTCCCGCTTTAATGTCCCACAACAAGTGAGAAGTCACTTGCAACATGGACAAGGAACCTTTAGGTGTTCCTAGGTTTTGGCTCCTTAAGACACAATCCTATGTTTGGCTTGGTTAGATTCTTACCAAAGGCTGCAAACACAAGGTACCAAGCTCTCCAAGAGGATGGAGCAGCTGGATCTCCTCCTTGGTGACTCAAAACCTCCTTCTTCTTGCTTCCTTCTCCTCTTAGCTCCTTATGGCAAGGGTGAGAGGGCTCTTCCCACTTCTAACCCCTACCTCTTGTGGACGATGGCCTCTAGGTGATCTCCATGGCCATCTCTTGCTGCTTCTAAGCTTCAATCCCTTCTCCTTTCTCCTCCTTTCCTTCTCTTCCTTCTTGCTTGAGTGAGAGATAGATAGATGAACTAGAGAGAGAGTGAGTGAGTGAGCTAGTGGACTCTCTGCCTTGGTGTGTCCACAAGATGGACAGCTGTGCTGACGTGTGAGGTTAGGTGATTCACAAAGTGATACCTCACATTTCTGCATGGGATGATCCTATCAGACAATCCATCATGACGGCGGACTCTCTGGTGGTGTCGATTTACTGACTGACTGCGTGCTAACGAACTAGCGGATGACCTAATAGTGGTGGTGGATCCTCCGTCAATCCAACAATGAGTAGTTTAAGTTGTAGGGTTTAGTTTCTAACTATTTGATTTCAAATGCAAAGATGCTCATGATGCTGCTCACAAGGGTGTTAGGACCAGGTCATGACAGTTCCTAAAAATTTTCATACTAGAATATCCCCTCCCCATTCAGATTCTTTACACATCCATGCTCTAGTTTTGGATGAGTAGATGCTAACAACTAACACCCCAGACGACCTTACCCATAGTTCTACCACATGAAAGTGCGAGGAGATTGTGGGATCGAACCCCAAGCGAGCTAAACCATAATAAAGGTTGCTATATGGCACTACCACAGATTTGCTAGTCACCGGATTGTAGACAACATAGCGAAGCACAACGCACCAGCAGAGGAAGAGGCCTCTGCAACAATCTGAGATGACTAAATCCTAAATGGGAAAGGACAAGAAGGAAAAGGAGGGGTATTCATCGGTGAAGATGGCGAATCGGCATTTGCCTTTCTAGTTGCCATACATGAATCCGGTGACAAACTAGGTAGCTCCTTATGGTACTCAGATTCAGAGATGAGGTGGTACCAGGAGCGACACACACACTTGTAGCTGCACAAGATGCGGGTGGTGAGGTGGCAGAGGATAAGGACTAAGACTTCATCTGTCAGGATGTCAACTTCGTTCCTCTTGTTGGTGGCCTCCTCCTCCATCTTGACTATGATCTAGTGGAGCTGGAACGGCGATGGAAGCATCGGCTCTGTCGCCTAAATCAGAGTAGGAGTGCCTATGGGGATGTGCTCGTGAGCTCCTTAATGATCAGATGGAAGCTTGATTCATACTCAGATGAGATAAGAGGGGAATAAAAAGCCAAGAAATTAACATGGATAAGGAAGTGCGAGAAAGCATTACCCTTGCCTTTGGATCTTGCGGCAGTGAGCTCGAGCGGCCACGGTGGTGATGAGTACTAGCCTGGTCACCGGTGGATCTGTGCGGGCGTGATGATGAGGCGTACTGGCACGGATAACTAGCTTGTCGGCGGTGAGTGGCGGCTTGCACACTGATGAGTAGGTGAGGAATAGCAGCACTTGAGGAGGAGACGGACAGGTTGGCTGGGTGGGTAGCGGTCTTTGTAAGCTAACTACAAAGTAGGACTTACAGGAACAGACATTTTCGCCAAAATTTCTACAAATGCGCGGGAGTCTCGCGCTGGCTTGCAAATTTTGACGATATCAGCGATGAAGGCTATCTGCAATGGTGATTGGGTCTTAAAGAAGATGGTATGTGGCACCTAATGACGGACGTGTCATACGGAAATGGAATGTTGGAAAGGAACAAAATATTATGAACATTATTTTTGTAGGTTACAAAATAAAGGTACTAATCTCTACAATAATAATGGACACGATAACAAAGCCATACCATATGGTAGTTTGCACATAAAGCAACACTCCACCAGCATCTTAGTGAGATAACAGTGTTCAAAATCAACAAAAGACATTCTTTTTTGACTAACTCTGTTACACTTCATTCACCAGGCATACAATAACAAGGATCTATCAACACGAATCAGGCTCAGTGCAGTTAAGATGCGTGATCTAGGGAGCACGCATCAAGGAAGACGAGGTACGATAGTTCCCGACGTAATAAGTGGTGGGGATGGTGTTAAAAGTTGGGACAACATTCAACACTCACACACGCTTCCCTGAGTTTTGGGCTTCCTGTACATCTTCCTAGATTTCGTTGTGAACACATACCCCCAAATTTTGGAATAAATTTCGGTGTGAACACATTCCCCCAAATTTTCGATGAACCCACTATCCCCTGGGGCTATATATTTAGAGGCAAGGTAGAGTAGAGGGAATACTACTTGTGTTCATTTGTTGTGCTATGACACATATCTTTTCTTCTTCATTTTCTCCTTCTAGTCTTCTTGTGAACAATGGCTCATGGCAAGCGTCCAAGGGAGGAAACACCAGAAGTCGTGGATCTACCTCCGCGCCTTTGTGTCCCTCTTCGTCGCCAAGGGTGAGAGGGAATGATTTCTTATCTCTATGGATGTCTTGCATTAATCCTTTGAATATGCAAGGCTACCTCTCATGCTGCGGTACATCATCCAACTCCGGCGGAGGTTGGACAACAATCGATTGTGCATGCTATCAAAGCACATCTTGTTGGGTCCATAGTATCTTCATCTTCATCTTTTTCATCTTCATCCTCTGAGTCAGGTCAGGATATCTAGAATCTTATCCGTGAAAGGAGGGAGGCCGAAAACGTGTATTCTGAAGCCACACTTGAGGTAGGTCAACTCGAGCAATGTCTCAATGCCATCAAACAGCCCTCTCTATAACACCCTGGTGTTAAGCTTTGCAATTGGCACCTGCATTTCATGAGCACAAGCATCATCCAAGCATTCTGTTTACACCAAAATTTGGGAGAAGAGCGCGAGAACTCGCAGGCTTCCAAGATTGTGCTAATCAAGAAATCAATTGAGTAGGGATTGATATCTGCTGGGTCAAATGCAACGCTGGGATCGGTTCTCTCCAAATGACGTCAGCAGATAACGATGACGAGATATGATTGGCATCGAGAAGATACATATCGAACTCTACAAAAAGGGGAAGATTAGAGTCCAAGTTACCTTAAAATAGGAATGTTCTCTTCGTACCAAAAATTGTACTGAGTAATACTCGAGTAGGATTCATTTTTAGGCTCTGGGTATAAATACCAAACCCCATCTATTGTAAAAAACAACAATCAATTCAATATACAAGTCATTTACTTTTTTAGCTCTGGCCACCCCTTAGGAGTAGGAGTAGAGTAGATCTCGGTGAGTTCTTCAGCAAGTATGGCTGCATCGATCCGGTCAACCTCCACTGCTTGTTGTAAGTACAGTCATGGCTTATACCTCTGTTCGTATGACTACATCGATCCGGTGGACCTCCACTATGACTCTGGTATAAGTTAGTTATCGATTCTTTCCTAGTTCAAGTATGGCTGCATCGATCCGGTCGACCCCCACTACATGAACTAGATCAAGGTCAAGTTATCGGCTCTATCTTAGAATGGTAATCTTTGGTAGATTCATTAAGTTATCGATATTGCTTATTGCTTTCATTATTCATCTAAATTATAGCAATATCACTCTGCCCGATTGAGATTGATCTAGATCGGCCTTATATATTGTTTAGCCCATCATTTGTTAATCTAAAATTGATCTAATCTATGCATTAAACGATGAGTTATGTTTTATCGGCAGTTTTACATCAATCTTGATCGTGCATAGCGTGCGGTTAGAGCATGTTGCGTCTTGAGTAGATTTATTGGCTAGCGAAAACCATTCTATGGCCTGTTATCACAGCCTGTGTAATTCTACCTCATGCCCCACTATTAGCACCGTGGAGTGGGGATCGTTATTCGGTAGATCTATTCCTGATAAGGCATGACTTTAACTGTGCACCATGCCTGAATTGGTTGTTTTAGCCGATATCGAGTGCTTTCACGAATAGTTCACATCACGAGACCGTTGAAATAGAGATAGGTTGAAAGATGTGTTAGCCTCATGATCTTATTATTGTATTATGGCCTGCATTATTCTGCCTCTTGCCCTACTGATATTAGTAATGAGTTAGGGTCATTAAGTCTATTATTATTTCTATGGCTTGTATAATTCTGACTCATGCCCCACTGGTCATAGCGATAGATGAGATCTAACATGTTCATTAGATTTATCTTTATTAAACGGTTAAATGGTGTTGAATTGTTTCTTTATATAAAAGGGGTTCGGTTGCTTGTAATCATTGACTCAGCATAAACCAATCATTGTTGACATCTTATTGCCATTGATTAATATCTGCTCAAATAACGACATTTATCTTGAATGATAACTGATTCTTCTTATACAACCCAATGAGGTTTAACCAATTTATTCTCATGAATATGCTGGAATTGACTATTTAGTCGATCTCCTTTCATATCGGCTCCTAGAGCCGCACATTCGGGACTATCTGGCAACACCAGCAAGTTCCGCCCTTAATTACTGATAAGCTTTCTCTCCTTGTCAATTACAAGGTCAAATTGACTGGCATGTCTTGGGAGGAGTGCATAGGATCGACCATCCCTGCGCTGAAGCTAGGCGGATCTACAGCTCCATCGAGCAGACCCTTCTGGTTTGCTGCGTGTGTCCTCGGCACGGGACAAAAATTCTATGTCGACACACGTTTTGGCCACGCTCGGTGGGACCCCACAATCGTCATGGTGGTTTACAACAACAACAACATCCTAATGCTGCATTATGAAGATCTACCTGATGGGGATAAGGGTATCATCAGCAAAGCTACAAAAGAGTTTCAGAACAAATGTTTGTTGTCCTACACCAAAACACGTGACAACACAATTGTTCAGAAATTTCCACTACCAAGAGTTCTACTACATGGGTAGATAGATACAACTGAAGATGAAGACAGGCATTTCTTTAAGGAAGTTGTAGACAAATTTGTTCATGATGCTATATCAAGCCATAACGAAGCTTTCGTGGACATATTCCACAACTCCATGAGAGAGGCAATTCATGGATTTCCAGTTGATCAAGGCGGACCAACTTATTACAACATTCCAGATCTGTCGACCCAAGGGACTAATCAAGTCGGTACCAGCCATCAAGAAGCAGCACCAGCTAGTAGTGGTGATGTCCAGACAGTTTAGGGTTCATCTGAATATGCTCAAGGAACTACTGCAAATCAGATACAGTACAATCCTGGATCATCAGTACAGCATGTGCAACAGCCGATGGGGCAAAGTCAGAACCAGGTGATCAATTTCGGTATATCAGGCCACATACCATCGTTGGCTCAAAAAATAGCATCATCAATTCAAAGGATCCATAGAGATATAGATCCTTATGTCTACAATCAGAGACTTCAAGCACAAGCCAGCAAAGGGCCCAATAGATTAAGATTCCATAAGGGTATCACTATGGCACAGATTATAACACCCTTCACATGAATCTAGGATAACAAGGCACATGGGATTTCAATCCATAGATGGGTCAGCAGGTGCAAAGAAATCCAAATCCACAAGCTGATGAATTACTGTTGAGGGTGACCGAGATGATGAAGAATCAGTTCGGTCTAAAGCCAAAAGGGCTGACCTTTTTGTACAAGCGCCCATATCCAGAATGGTATGATTTGGTCATTCTTCCCACAAATTACAGGCTCCCAGAGTTTGCTAAGTTTACTGGCCAAGACAGTACAAGTATGATAGAACATGTCAGTCGGTATCTTACACAATTGGGCGAAGCATCAGTTGAGGATGCCCATCGAGTTCGTTTCTTCTCCTTGTCCTTATCAGGGCCAGCCTTCACTTGGTTTTCATCATTGCCAGTCAATTCCATTGCCAATTGGGCTGACCTAGAGAAGAAATTTCATAAATATTTTTACACTGGGACTGGAGAAAAGAAGATTACCGATCTGACAACTATAAGACAGAAGACTAATGAATCAGACACTGAAATTCTTCAGAGGTTTCGAGAAACTAGGAACTTGTGCTTCTCCTTAAACTTGGCCGATGATCAACTAGCTGCTTTAGCTATTCAAGGAATGCTGCCGATATGGAAAGAAAAGCTGCTGGGACAAGAATTTGACAACTTGGGTCAATTGGCTCGACGAGTAGCAGCGCTCAATAGCCAATTCTAGAGTATGCGCAGAGATACCCAGTTCCAGAAGAGTACTATAGTAGCCAAAGCTTATGATCCATACTCAGTCAATGACGGCTATGAAGACGAAGAAGAAGAGGTTGCTGCGGCTTAGTGGAATTGGGGCAAGAAGACAGTGATGGTGCCAAATCCTTGAGGAAGAGGAGTCGAGGAGAGCTATGACTTTGATGTCACCAAATCAGACAAGCTCTTCGATTTCTTACTTGAGAAAGGGCAGATCAAGTTGCCCGATGGTTATGTCATGTTGCCCCCTGATCAATTAAAGAATAAGAAGTTCTACAAATTCCATAATGCTACTTCTCATTCCACCAACGAATGCAAAATTTTTCGACAGCATATATAGAGGGCTATTCAGCAGGGGAGGCTCAAATTTGATACGCCTCGGAAAATGAAAGTTCACGATAATCCTTTCCTAGGAGATCAAAACATGGTTGATGCTGGGCTATTCAAAGGAAAAACTAAGATCCTAACATCAACCAAATCAAAAGAAGCTAAAACAGTCGATCCCAAGATGCAAATATCGACTGACGAGTACAGAAAGATTAGGAGACGTCGTGCCGAGCAAAAGAGCCGATACGAGCAGGGAGAGACGTTAAAAGCAGAGACGACAAAGCCACGGGTTACATCTTGAATTCTGTTGAATAAGTGGCAGCGGTAGAAAGAAAAGGATTATCAGCGTTGGTTAAGGGATCAAGCGTACCAGCATCAACTGAAAGAAGAGAGGTATGAAAGGAAACAAGCCAAATTACATTGGAATTATCCTTTCTTTAGACATTGCTAGAATAAAGGTTTGAAGTTGCATACCAGACATGATTGTCTAGAATGTAACAATCAATATCGGGAGTATAGGCAGTCTCAAACTAGCCGCCGGTCTATCCATGCTCAAGATGCATATCATCATAATAACATGGATCGGCGCTTAAAAAATAAAAGTGTTCATGATCGGCTTGGAAAAAGTGTTGTTGACTAGAACTGGGCTGATCATGAAGAGAAAGACAATGAAAGAAAATATGTTTGGTAGGAGGGCCAATGGTGTCCAAGAGGTTTAACAAGAAGCCAGAAGAGAAGAGTGCAACGCCTAAGGAATAAAGAGATGGAATAGGCTTAGGCATTCGGTAAACCTCAAGTATGGCGTACCAAGCAGACAGCCAATAGAAAGCAACCATTGGCTAATATCCAAATGGCTTTTCTGTTGCCATCAGAATTCAGAGCTCCGGCAGATCAAGAAGTTTATTCGGATTTCGATGAATCAGAGTATGAGGAGATAGTTGCCAAGTTAATGGTTGTACAACAAGCAATATTTGACAAACCAGTCAAACATCGGCACTTAAAAGCGTTATATATGAAAGGTCTTGTTGATGGGAAGTCGATGAACAAAATGTTGATGGACGGAGGTGCTTCTGTCAATCTTATGTCTTACACTACTTTTCATAAACTTGGCAAAGGACCAGAAGATTTGATGGAGACTGACATGATGCTTAAAGACTTTGGAGGTAATACGTCTAAGACCCGGGGCAATAAACATCGAACTAACAATCGGAAGCAAGACTTTGCTCACAACATTCTTCGTCATCGATGGAAAATGGTCGTATAGTTTGCTCCTCGGTCGAGATTGGATTCATGCGAACTGTTGTATACCATTGACCATGCATCAGTGTTTGATTCAATGGCATGGAGATGATGTCGAACTAGTTCGTGCTGATGAGTCTGTGAGCATCGCAACAGCCGATCCAGTCTTTTGGGAACTAGGAGACTTCAAATGTTTTTCTAGCAAGTCATAGGAAGGAGGCTTCATTAAGATCAGCAATGAAAGCCAACAGCCAATGCAAGTGATCAGCTCTGAGAGTTTGTTTTAGTAGAAAAGTCACGGCTTCACGTCGGCCATTGGATTAAAAGAAAAATAAACATTGAGTCTTGGAGATGGATTTAGGCCGACGTATATGAATGCTGAGTCAAAGTGCAAGCACGATTCAGAGTTAATGGATTTCTTAAAGGAGTTCTATTTCGCTTAATAGGACGCTTGACCTGGGTTGGTTAATCATTTGACCTTTGATATGAAAAGTTTTGCGGGGTGTTATCCTAACATTTGATCAATGCTTGATAGCCGATTCGTTCTCGGCTCTAATAGCCGGTACCAGGAGGGTATCGCCTATAGTTCAAAAAATGAGAATCTTCAAAGACAATGAAAGCCGATACGATATGTATCGCCTATAGAGCAAAAACAAAAAGCAAAAAAAAACAGTCATACACAAGGTCATTGCACTGAGGCGCATAAATGAAAGAACAGGCATCTTTATTCATCAAATTACCCTAAGTACAGACTAATCAAAGACCTTGTTCACCACATCCTGAGCAGATGTGATGTCTACTATGGCCTCCGCTGCCATGATGAATTCTTCGAGCAGGTCCTCATGCTCCTCAGGGCCATCACCCATTGGGAAACCAGTCTCCATGGCGTGGAGCTCGTACCCACTTTGGACTTGTGCCGCGGTCAGCGCCACCACCGCACCATGACGAACGCCGCGGAGGATGATCTCCTGAACGCGGACCAGGACGTCTTGTAGACGAGCATCAATAGGGGAACCCCAGGCATTGACAATGTCTACGGCCATGTTTGCCACCAGTTGGAGAGATTCCAACTGCGCTGTCAGGGCTAACAATCATAGGAACAAAAAAACTATCAAGATGAAGACAATGGAAGTCGGCGTAAAAAGCATTCATGGAGTTCATCTTACCCACCACCATGGCGTCGGATTTGGCCAGCCATGCCTGAACAGCATTGGCCTCCTCTTCGGCGGCATGAAGGGACGCTTGAGAGACCCCAAGGCGGATCTCAAGCTGGCCATTTTCTCGAGTCACTTTAGAATAGCAGTTTTGGGCCGCCCTCCACTCTCGGAGAAAGTGCTGGACGTCGTCGCCATTGTACGAGTCGAAAGAGTCCGATGATGAGGCCGGCACAGAAGATGCGACGTCAGAAGGCCCACCGACCCTGGGGAGAGGACGAAGACTGTCATTCACAACAAACCTGTATTCGAGTTAGAACAATTCATCATCATAAACGGGAAATGTCAACCTCACCTCATGCGTCGGAGACGCTGGTTCATCAGAATATTCCCCTCTGGGATCTCCTCCGCCGCTCGCTTGTTGCGGTTATCCTCGTCGGCCATGGATTTGACTAGATCTACAAGAAGGGAAGGGAACCGCTATAGGGTTTTGGAAGGTGGAGAAGTGCAAAGGAACAGTTGCGAGTGGAGATGTGTTCGAGGCTGAAACCATCGGCTGGTATTTGAAGCCATGAAGCAAAGAGGTGAACGCCTTGGGAAGTGCGGTAGACAACCGCAATTAATAGAAGGCAAATCGTCGCCTCACTAATGTTGAAGAGAATACGGCATTGGGTGACTGAAGGCAGAAAATCAGAGGATTCTCTTAATGAAAGTCATGTTTTTAGACTCAATTGGATTGAGATCAGAAGTCTGGGATCGGCTGTCTTAAATCGGCTCTTTAGCCGAAACAAGAGATATAATGAGACAACAGGAAAGTATGGTTATCGTTAGTTTTACACAAGATACATATGTTAACCTACGGGTTACGAGTTCAAAACATCCTAGATAATTTTTAATATTTCTAGCCGGACAACATTAGCTTCTGCAATCTTTTGCTCGTATTCTTTGGATGTTCCAGGAGTGTTCTCAAGACTACTACGGATGGCTCTGCTTCCTTTCACTTTGGCCAATAGTTCATGTTTCTTCTGTTTGATGGCATCAGGTATTTGGGCCAGAGTAGACTTGCGATGATCAATAGCAGCCTTCATGTTTTTAGTTCCTTCTCAAATTCAGCACGCCTGATTTCTAGTTGGGAAAGCTCTGGATCAGTCCTGAGGGAAGAATTTTTTTAAATCATCAATCAGCCGTATCAACTCTTTAGCCTCTTGCCAGCTAGAGTTATCCTTGGCCATCAAAGCTTCACGATTGGACACATTCCTCTTAGTCTTTTTCACCTTTAGGGCTTGATCTTCAAAAGTAGACAAATATGATAAAACTCTAGAGAGGGCTGGAGATGGATCGCCCTTTATAGCCAAGAAGACTCTGCATTGAATCAGTATCTTAGACCAAATCGGCAACGTTCTTCTCAAGCATTGGCAATATGTGTCTTAGCCAATTTCTAGTCTACTCTGATAGAGCTTCACTAGAGGAAGTAGCTGACGATCTAATCTCATCTTCATCAAGATATTCCTCAAGATTGAGAGAGTAGCTCTGGGCTAGGGGATCGAATGCCTATGTAGGGAAAACTTGATTAGGAGGATTAGATCACTTTATAATAGAATGAACAAAGCAAGATGAGGTACAACACCTTTTCTATAGTACCTCTATTTGAAGGGAAGGAACGACTGACGAAACACCAGTGATATCTAGTTGAGTCGGCTCAAAAATCTCAACATCGGTATCTACAAAGATTAGAAGATTTTTTTCATGTTTACTGCAGAGAGATAAATTAAACAAATAACTCCCTCACCATCAGTTGTTTGCCGGTCTAGCGAATCAACAGTCTGAGTGTTGGCGGCGGCAAAACCACCTTCAACGTCGATAGGATCATTGAGCGGACTGTCAGGCTCTCGATCTTGCACAGGTGTTTCATCAGGAAGTATCTGGCGCAGCAGGAAATCAAATGAAGGATAAAAGACTAAATGAAAAGAAAATACCTCAGTAAGCATCGAAGTCAAAACTCACATTTTCTGTTGTTGTGGAAGTATTGGTTATTTCAACTGGGGTCGGCTCCCTTCATGGAACAGCCGATGGGATTTCAGTTGGTGCTGAGTCGAACGCCTGGGATGGCAGTTCCGCACCCAGAACAGGTTGGGATGCAATGCTCAATAGCTGTGAAGGGACGAGGTCAGCAAGTAAATATCATTTTTTGAGAAGAAGATAAACTGTTTACCTGAGCAGCTAATGGTCTCGATCTATGGAGTCTCTTCCCAGTAGTGGTTTTCTGGGTTGCCCCTTGGACCACCTTGCGCTTTGAAGATTGATATGTCACAATTATGGAGGCAGCAGGAGTTTTCATCAATTTCTTCAGTGAAGGTGCAGCCGATCCCATTCTCAAAACCGGGCACGGTGGCTGGTAAGCTATAGGACGCCCCTTCCTATCTAAGTTCGGAGGATCAAATTCAACATCCTAAAAAGGTTGATTAGGACGGTTAATAGAGGAATTTGTCAAGCAGTTTTCTTGAAGTGAAATAGCAAATTACCTCTCCGTCAGAAGTAAATTTTCCATCCAGGGATATACACAAAGGATGGATTGATCCACAAAAAAGATGGGAGCGACATTCTTGCCACCAAGAGTCGAAGGGAGTAGAAGAAAGGCTGACTCTAATCAAATCATGCAAATAGAGGGAAAGGAGATCTGATCCTAGTTTAAAAACTCTACTGGCTTCCAGCACTTCACTAATATCTTCCTGATGCCTCAGTATGTCCTTAAAGAATAGCTGAGGAGGCAATTGACCAAAACCAAACTGACAAGCCACAAACGATGGGTTGTAAAACTCGTACGTCAGAAGATTGACTGGAATAAAAGAGCCTGTGGCCATTTTACCACGGCCATGATGAAACTCGATAGGAAGAACATAGGGTTTGATGAAAGAATTGAAGATTGCAGCCGCTGCATCGTCCGAACAACCTAACTCAAATTGAAACTTGAATGGGAAAGTCAGATCGTCATTCTCATCATCATCTGGTAACCAAATCAGGAAGTCTACACCAAATCCTCTATAAAACTTCTTAAAGAGGTGGCCAATATCGAAATCAATTGTTATGGCCGATACGGCTTCACCATAGCTCATGCACTATCGAGTTCTTCCTTCTTCACCTCTATATTCTTCATCAAAATTGGAAGAAGGGAAACTCAGGCTTCTGAGATCATGCCTCACAAACTTATGCATATACAAGTTAAGCCACAGTTGTATTAGCTACTAGAGGCCGCTGACAGTATGCACTAGTTCATTCTTCAGTAATTGAGCAGCCACCTGGTACATTAGATGATAAGCAGCCCCTAGCAGATATTTTCCAAAAGGGACATCCTTGCCTAATGCTAGGTGCTCCACCATGAGTCTATGATTATAGGTTGGACCACAAGATAACCCGCAGAAAATAATTTTTTCCAACCACATGTTTAGAAAAGCCATGTATTCCCTTTCGCTGATAGCTGACCCATCTTCAACATGGTTCAGAATGTAACCGGCCCATCCAGTGCAGTCTGCTATTTTGGCTAATTTCTTGGAGCCAGCACTCAAGTACTCATAAGGCTGCATTGGTCCAGTTATTCTGAGGTCGGTCAACATGTAAACATCGGCCAGGGTAATAGTCATTGGGCCATGACCAAAGATGAAAGCATTCAGGGCATTGGACTAGAAATAAGATGCAATAATCAGAAGTGAGTCGTTCCTCTCCATCCCAGACAATGAAAGAGTCAAGCATTGATTCAGATCATAAAGTTCCCAATCTGCACCCTTTTTCTTGGACATCCTATGAAACCAATTTCTCCATCCCTTAGGCATCTTTGGCCAATTTCTGAAGAGAGTTTTGGTATTCCAAGAAGACAAATCCACTGTAGAATGTTTGAAGGGGATTTGGTTGGTTTCTTGGCAAATAAAATCGGATGGGTCGGGATCACCCATAGGCCCAAGAAAATAGATGTTGGGGGAAA
Organism: Miscanthus floridulus; assembly: GCF_019320115.1. Classification (NCBI taxonomy): domain Eukaryota; kingdom Viridiplantae; phylum Streptophyta; class Magnoliopsida; order Poales; family Poaceae; genus Miscanthus; species Miscanthus floridulus. The sequence continues at coordinate 28,375,158 of NC_089582.1, read as the reverse complement.
CGGCTGATGGAATCAAAATTTTGTTCCTCATTTCCTAAGAATCAGACGAAATGAGTTCAAGGAGAAAAGAAATACAAAGTAGTGGCCGATAATTGGAGAATGGAAACTTGGAGACATACCTCAGGGATGTGGTCGATGGTCGCCATCACGGTCGAAAATTGGTTTAAATCTGGCGAGGGTCGCTTGGATGATGGCTTGTTAGAACAGGTGGTTTGCTAGGGTTTGGGACCTTGGCGATGACAGCGTCAGCTGTTAAAGTTGGCTTAAGGAAGGAGAAAGCGAGCAGGCCGAGTAGGTTATAAAAGATATTGTTGTGATGTTATATAAAACTCAGGTCGGAAAATCAGGAGACGTGCGTATATCTTGGGATAGTACACTTGTGGCATGGTGAACCGATGAACTGGAATTTTGGGATAAAATCATTTAATCCCAAAATTGGGAGGCATGTGTTTACACCAAAATTTGGGAGAAGAGCGTGGGAACTCGTAGGCTTTCAAGATTGTGCTAATCAAGAAATCGATTGAGTAGGGATTGATATCTATCGGGTCGAATGCGACGCTGGGATCGGTTCTCTCCAAATGACGTCAATAGATGACGATGATGAGATATGATTGGCATCGAGAAGATACATATTGGACTCTACAAAAAGAGAAAGATTAGAGTCCAAGTTACCTTAAAATAGGAATGTTCTCTTTGTACTAAAAATTGTACTGAGTCGTACTCGAGTAGGATTCATTTTTAGGCTACGGGTATAAATACCAAACCCCGGCTATTGTAAAAAACAACAATCAATTCAATATACAAGTCATTTACTTTTTCGCTCTAGCCACCCCTTAGGAGTAGGAGTAGAGTAGATCTCGGTGAGTTCTTCAGTAAGTAAGGCTGCATCGATCCGGTCAACCTCCACTGCTTGTTGTAAGTACCGTCATGGCTTATACCTCTGTTCGTACGACTGCATCGATCCGGTCAACCACCACTGCGACTCTGGTATAAGTCAGTTATCGATTCTTGCCTAGTTCAAGTATGGCTGCATCGATCCGGTCGACCCCACTACATGAACTAGATCAAGGTCAAGTTATCGGCTCTACCTTAGAATGGCAGTCTTTGGTAGATTCATTAAGTTACTGATATTGCTTATTGCTTTTATTATTCGTCTAAATTACAACAATATCACTCTGCCCGATTGAGATTGATCTAGATCGGCCTTATATATTGTTTAGCCTATCATTTGTTAATCTAAAACTGATATAATCTATGCATTAAATGATGAGTTACGTTTTATCAACTGTTTTACATCAATCTTGATCGTGCATAGCGTGCGGTTAGAGCATGTTGCATCTTGAGTAGATTTATTGGCTAGCGAAAACTGTTCCATGGCCTGTTATCACGGCCTGTGTGATTCTGCCTCACACCCCACTATTAGCACCGTGGAGTGGAGATCATTATTCAGTAGATCTATTCCTGATAAGGCATGACTTTAACTGTGCACTATGCCTAAATCGGCTGTTTTAGCCGATATCGAGTGCTTTCATGAACAGTTCGCATCACAAGACCGTTGAAGTAGAGATAGGTTGAAAGATGTGTTAGCCCCATGATCTTATTATTGTATTATGGCCTATATGATTCTGCCTCATGCCCCACTAATATTAGTAATGAGTTAGGGTCATTGAGTCTATTGTTATTTCTATGGCCTGCATGAATCTACCTTATGCCCCACTGGTCATAGCGATAGATGAGATCTAACATGTTCATTAGATTTATCTTTATTAAACAGTTAAATGGTGTTGAATTGTTTCTTTATATAAAAGGGGTTCGGTTGCTTGTAATCATTGGCTCAGCATAAACCAATCATTGCTGACATCTTATTGCCATTGATTAATATCTGCTTAAATAATGACATTTATCTTGAATGATAACTGATTCTTCTTATACAGCCCAATGAGCTTTAACCAATTTATTCTCATGAATATGCTGGAATTGACTATTTAGTCGATCTCCTTTCATATCGGCTCTCAGAGCTGCACATTCGGGACTATCTAGCAACACCGGCAAGTTCCACCCTTAATTACTGATAAGCTTTCTCTCCTTATCAATTACAGGGTCAAATTGACTGGCACGTCTCGGGAGGAGTGCGCAGGATCGACCATCCCTGCGCTGAAGCTAGGCGGATCTACAGCTCCATCGAGCAGACCCTTTCGGCTTGCTACGTGTGTCCTCGGCACGGGACGAAACTTCTTTGTCGACACATTCATGAACATGAGCATATGAAATTTCATATTATTCTTATACATTATCACATGAAATGTTGGTTTTATATATATGCTTATGCTTGCAATCATGTATGACCAATGTATGAGATGGTAGTGAGGTCATGAAAACACCTTAGACACATCTAGGATGGTAAATGGAACAATGTTTGCTCTAAAGCTTCTAAGTGTTAGTTTCATTTGAAATGTCATTTTCATGATACTAGATTGACTAAAGTTGAACAGTAGCTTAGAGTGTTTGCAAGGCTGTGTGACCTAAATAAAAGTCATAGTTCTTGTCATGGGTATCAAACTTTATTCAAAGGTCAGGAGCTAATTTAGTGTCTAACATGGTCAAATAGAGCTCACAAGTATCAACAAAATGTTGTTTTATGACTTAAGAAATTTTTTAAGTGTTGAAACTGTTTTCAGTTTCAAATTACCTCACTTTAGAGCAATGTAGTTTGTAAACCAGTGAGAATTAGATGATGGTTCCTAAAGCAAAGTTGGAGATCTCATGTAGCTCTACAATTGTTATGAAGGAAGTTTTTGCTAATTCACCACAGATTAGGAATTATAGAATCACTAAGACACGTTGACAGTCGGATTCAGCGACATCTGAATCGGCGCCACGCGTGCATCGTGGCCGACCCACCACAGGCCGTTGCAGCCACATGGAGGCCACCTGCCGGCATCGGGCCCATGTGTCTGGCCTATGTGGGCATCTAAATGGCAGCAATGTGCCCTCCCTCCTCACTCGCTCTCACTCGCTTCGCTCTGCCTCTCCCTCGCCTTCGCCGCGCCCGTGCGGAACTGAGCACCATTGCCATCGCGCCATTGAGCGATTACTAGTGCACACAGCTCCACCACAACCTCCTCCACCTTACTGACCCGCTAGCACCACCATTCAAGCAAGGGTAAGGCCGCACTACACGTCGCCGTCGCCACCACGGCCACGGAGCGACGTCGAGCTCTGAGCTCACCGTGGACAACCTTCTCCACCACTCCTCCTATCTCCTTTTCCCTGGTTCCATCATCACCTTAGATCATAGATGCACACATTGTCGTTGTTTAACCGCTACCGCCGCCGTCACGTGGGAACACACGACGCCGCCGTGCGCATCTGCCATGGCGGCAAGCACGTGCTCACCGTCGCCGACTTCACTGGCTGCCCTTAGCCCGCTCTGGTACCCATTACCATGTCGCCTAGAAGTGTTGCACCTTCCCCGATGATGGAGACCTACCTTCGACCGCCGTCTCATCAGAACGGTGACACCACCGCCGTGCTCTGTGCGCCGCCGTGCCGCCATGCACGTGGTCGGAGCTCATCATCGCTTCACCGTGGCTCGATCTGCACCGTAGAGCTTCGCTAGGTTTTGTAGATGCCGTAGACGTGCTCGCCTAGCCATGCCATTGCTGGGGATGGCTGGAGCACCACCGTGTGGTGCCACCGAGCCGCCATGCTGGCTGGCGAGCTAGCTCCGGTGATCCTCCAAGCAAACCAAGGGTACCTGTAGGTGCAGAATAGGATGGAGAACATGTTGGTGCCGACCTCATCACCGGCGACCTCACCGTTGATGAGCTCTTCACCGGTCAAGCCACGCCTTTGTTCTACGTCGCTTACATGTGGGTCCCGTTGACTCGCGGGCCCCAGCTGTCAGTCGGTTTTTGAATTGTTTTCTATATTTATTTTCACAGATTTGAATGCAAACTTCAAAAATTCATATCTAGAGCTAGAAGTGTCCAAATGGGGTGAATCAAATTTTGTTGGTTTCATCTTGAAGTGTACTATTTGTTAAAAATATGAAATCTACTGTTTAGGGTATTTTTCTGGGATAATTAAATTGAGCAAGATAAAAGCTTTTAAAGTAGTTTATATCTTATAAAATGCATAACTTGAGCTAGGAAGGTGATAAAATTGTGATTCCAATTTTACTAGTCTTGTGTTGACATGCTCTAACTAGAAAAAATACTAAACATATAGTAAGTATAATTGAAATATGGTCTTCCTATTTAATCCTAATTAATTGCTAGTTTCTAGTGAAATTAATTGGGGGTAAAAATACATAACATATGATCATACAAATTTGTACACATCATTCTTATGCTTGGTGGAAAGTAAGAATATTATTAAATTTGTTGTTTGGCACTTTTTACTATGCTAAACTATTTCTGCTAAAATAAGCCTATATAACTTGTTATTTTTGTAGAGGTAGCTCCACTTATTCAAATGGCATGAAATTTGTACGGTGGACTATTAAAGTCATTTGTAGTCTACTGTAATTTTCTCATAATTTATTAAGCACTGGAAGTATTTATCCTTTAAATCACCTTATTATCTAAGGAAATTAATAAATAAATATAAATAAATTAGTTATGTTTAACCATGATGTTTTATGTGGTGCTTGTGACGCATATAACCTGTTGATGTTATTAGTTAGGCTTAGAAGTAATTGGTTGTATGCAACTAGTTAATTATTGCATTATAATTTAACTAGGTTGGTTGCATGTATAGTTTCTGTTTTGGTGAAAATTTCATGATGATAATGATCTTTTCTGTAAAGATGGTTAATAACAAAGTTGTAGATAACTTACTGATATACCTTGTGTTCAATTTTCATAGTCATGGGTCCTATGGTTTAAGAATTATGGCTGTTAGAAATCTGCTGATAGAAATACTTGCTCTGGACAGATCTAAATTATTGAATTGTTTGACCTAGATAACTGTTGAATCATATTAAGAGGATTAAAAGAAAGTTGTAGGCAATTTCATAAGCTTTTCAGAATGTCAACAACCATATTATTTTGATGTGTATAACTCCAGTTATGGTCAAAACAATTGGCTATTGTCTTGTAGTCCAGAAAATAATTTACATAAGTGTTTGTTTAAGTTACTATAGAAGAGATATGCACCTACTCAGTAAAATAACATGCAACTTGTTATCACCTTAATGCAATGCTGTTGAAAACACTTATGAGGATACATTCATCGCATCATATCATATTATACATGTCATCATATATGCATTCATGATATCTTATTTCATGCTCATATATATAGGATCGTCCGAAGGGATAACTCTTCTAGAGTTCAACAAAGAAGAGGAGGATCAGCAGGAGACGCCTCAGGCCATAGCTCCAGAAGAAGAGGAGCAAACTCTCGAGGACCTCCCTGAGTGCTCGGATCACCGGCCAGCCTCTTTCCTCAAAGGCAAGCCCCGGAGCATTCTAAGTCTCCTATGTTTTACAAAACTTCACTTGAGTCCTTTATGTTTGATGCATTAGGTTATAAGAGTTGATTGGAAACACTTGATGCATAGAACTACCTTATCTAGATACATATACCTTTAACCCTGTGTAGGTCCAGGATCGAATATATGCTTAACCATGCTTAGACCGGTAGAAGCCGGGAGATTTTCTGTCACCTGCGAGATATAGGTGAATACCGAAGCACGGTTGGCTATATTTGCTATCGTGGAAAAAAACCATAGGTAATGTAACTAGAGGCCAAACGGAGTCTATGTATAGGTTGACTCATGTGATTCTATCTGTGCCGATTAAGGACTGTACCATTGTTGGCGCTTCTGACAAGATTGAACGCATGCCTCTCACATAGCTGGCCGGATAACTCGTTCCGACCACGAAGCCGAGTAGCTCAACTCAGGCCGGGCCCTATTCTATAAAAGTGCACACTCTGGATGGTAGTAAGGATGTGCGGGGAGCCAGACGTGAGCCCAAGGGCAGGCTAGGCCTGAACGTCCTGCCAACTGGTCGTCCCTGATTATGCAACGCTGGGCAAACCTACGAAATATGGACCTAAGTTGTACCAAAGGTGACCTAAGGTAACCATTGAACTGGTCTACTTAGGTTTGTGTTAGGAATAAATTTCCAGCTGGTTGAAATCGATTGGAATCGTCGTCTCTCCCGAACAGTGAGAAATTTGGCTAGTCCCAAAATCATAGTAACTGTGTTATGAATGATGGTTATGATAAACATAGAATTACTACACCGGCTATGGTTACTATGCTATGCTACTAAATGATATACCACATGTTTGGCACAGGTTAGTTGCTAATCTAGAGATGAATAGCTATAATTAACTTGATGATCGAATTACAGTTGTATACTTAAATTGGTAAGCTTTTTATGCAAAATGTCTCAAGCTAGCCCCACTTATATAGCCTTACATAATCCTTGGAGTCACTTTATTTTTGGTTTATGATGGGTAAGTCTAGCTGAGTACCTTCTCGTATTCAGGGTTTTATTTTTCATTGTTGCAGATGTACAGTTTATCATGGCTATTGCAAGAACTGCTTCTATCCCACCGTGGATGAGGACTAGGAGTGAGCCCTGGGCAGGCATCTCTTATTAATCCTTCTCATATGTTTTTGTGGGTGTGATTATGAGCTGGCACTGTATTTGGACTATGATGGCATATGTTAGTTTCAAACTTTTAAAATTGCTTCCACTACTATTTTACTGAACTTGGTTTGTAATAACCTAAATTCGAACTCTGATGGATGAACTGTATTTGTGCACTTTATGGAATGTGTGACATGTATGTTAAATCATGTATGATCTTGGTTGTATGTTGATGGTTAATCGAGACCCTCCGTGGTACTCGACAGACTACCGGGTTTATATGGGCTCAAGTATGACAGTGCGACCGCTTGCGGCTACCATTGTACTTGTGCTCTTATAAATTGGTCAGTTCTGCTACACTCTCTGCATCTAAAGAAGAGACCAATGTTGCTTAGATGAGAGCTGATGAAGCTCGTGCTAGGGCAGTAGGCAAAATTTCTTTGAAGAGTCTTTGCTTTTATATTCGTGACTTTATCCGGTAACCCTTCATTTTCATTAGATCTTGAGGAACAACTGACTGCTTCTCGTCACGGGATCGAGGAGGCTCGTCACCAGGAGATCAACCTAGAGAATCACCACGAGACCCTCCAACATGCAACACTTGGTGCAGTTGCAGCAGTCAACGCTAGGGGTGTTTCTCTTGAAGATCGCCTGATATCTCGGTTCATGCCAGAGAAGTGGCGACTCATGAGGTCTGCTATAGTGCCGATGTTGCTCTGGCTATAGTGCAACTGTGTATAGGGCATGAGTTACGTCACCTGGATTTCCGAACACTGATCGGCTAGAAGATCAAGAGGACCGGATTGAAGACTTCACTGATGCTACAGAGGCTATCACAGTGATCATCCATGCAGAAGATGTTGTACATAATGTTTTTCTAGGACCATAGATTATATCTAGGGTCTTATAAGTAAACAATATATTGTATGAATGTCACTTTTGATCCTATGTCTTTTATTGTTATTTTTTGTTCTAAAGGTGATACTCTAGGTGTCAGCTATTTTGAGCCGATGAGACTTGGCTATCAAGCATCGACCCAAATACTTGGGTAGTACTTCTTTACATATTTTCCATTAAGGTCTACACGATAACAGTTTTGTATCATACGATGGTTTGCACATACAAGGCAACAGATCTACATCTCGATCCTTCGAGGTACAAAGATTATGGAATCTAAAGAACGACGTCAAATAGCAAAACTTCACCCTCAATGAGGTGCTCTACCTTCCATCTTGCAACCCTCATGGTCAAGGGATGTGATCTGCTTCTTTACTGTGAGAGCTACAAGATGGAATATAAGCACCCAATCTTGAAGAACGAGCACCTCGCAAACTTGAAGCACCCCAAATCAAGTATGGAGCCCCTGAACAGGAGAGAACCAGATGATTATAGTTAACACAAGATCTTCAATCATCAAGGTCAAGCTCCTGTTCAGCGGTAGCACCTAGCCAAGGATGGAGAAAGAGCACCTCGCAAAACTTGCACCTGCATCCCTGTGAGGTTATTTATATTCCATAATCTTGCTACTTCTGAGGGTCGAGGGATGCAGAACTGCATCTTGATGCTTAGGGCAAGCAAGGTTATGGAATCTAAAGCACCTAATCTTGAAGGCCTTCTTCAAACACTAGCATCCCTGTGAGGTACTTTATCTCCATCTTGCACCTTTCACGTACGACCAAGAGGCCGCAAGAGGTGCAAGGATGAAGACAAAGAACTTCTTGGCGATGAGGAAAGATATAGTAGCTCACAAGTGTGTGGATTCAAAAGTGTGTGGATTGAGCTCAAGAGGTGCATCTAGACCCTTGTTAAATAGGCAAACCTTGAATATGGAAAAGTGCAGTGCAAGTAATGGTGATGCAACTGTGTTGTGGGTAGTTGGGAAATAACTCACACTGACTTCACCATCGACAAACCAAATAGTAGTGGAGGGCCAATGGCCATAACACGTATCCCAGTCAGCTCGGCTTTTCAAACGACTGAGGAAATACCACTGCCGCATCTATTGTTAACCCATCGATAGTAGAAGTTTCAACTACCGGTTTCCTTCCCTATGAGGCCTCGCTATCGGTCCAACCAACGGTGGAAGTATAAAATCATCGCTTCTAACGCTACGGCAGTGAAAATGGCAACAGTGATAAATCAATCTATAGTAGTACTAGTGCACCGCTGACGAGCAGTGTCCCAAATAGAGCATCATCGTGGGCGCTGGCTCCAACGGGATGCTTTACATGTAGTAGGACCACTGAGCTTGAAGAGATTGGAGCCCCAGTTGCCGAGCTTGGTTCTACACCGCTACTCCATGGCATCGCACTCTGTGAACACCATGCGGTCACCTCACCGCCATGGCCATCGTGCCATGGAATCCTGATCTTCCTATCAATGCATGTTTATGACACTAATGCAATGAGGCACCTCTACGTGATTGTGTGAAAGGTCCTAATATGGCTAGAGGGGGTGAATATCCTATTAAAAACTCTACAAGATCACTAGAGCAATTTGTTAGTACGCTAAACAGCGAAATGCAATTTTGCTCTAGCTCTACAAGGGTTGCAAGTCACCTATCCAAACAATTCTAGTTGCTATGATCACTAGGTGCACAACAAAGAGCTAAGTCACTACTCACTAAGAGCTCTCAACAAGGCTACACTAAAGAGCTCCACTAGGTGAAACTAACCTAGCAAGCAAGCTCTCAAAACTAGCTACACTAAAGAGCTTGCTACACAACTAGTTTACAAAGAATGTAAGGAAGTAAGTAGGGTGATTATACTACCATGTCGAGGAATGATCCAATCACAATATGAAAGTCAATTTAATCACCGGGAGAATTCCAAACACAATGGACACCAATATTTTTCTCACAAGGTTCACATGCTTGCCGGCACACTAGCCCTCGTTGTGTCGACCAACACTTGGTGGTTCAGTGGCTAATAGGTATCACACACCTAGCCAACACTTGGCACCACAAGAACCTACCCACAAGTGAGTTAACTCAATGACACAAGCAATCCACTAGAGTTACCTTTCGGTGCTCCACCGGAGAAGGCACAAGACCCCTCACAAATCACCGGGAGATGGCCACGAACAATCACCAACTTGTGCCAAGCTCCTCCACTGCTCCAAGAAGTCTAGGTGGCAGCAACCACCAAGAGAAACAAGAAATCTACGACCACAATGATCCCCAAGTGCCACTAGAAGCAATCACTCAAGCAAATGCACTTGGAATCACTCTCAATCTCACTATGATGATGAATCAATGATGGGCATGAGCGGGAGGTGTTTGCTTAGACTCACAAGGATGTATCACTGATGAAAATATGCAAGAGAGTGAGCCAAAGTCGAGCCAAGTCCAATTATAGAACCCTCAAGGCTCCACTAGCCGTTATGCCTCAGGGAGGGCCGTCGGACCGACCCTACGGGGGCGTCGAACCATCCAACGTAGGGTCCGACGCCCTACCGTAGCCATTCCCATGTTGCCACGCATCCCATTCAAACTTCTCGATTGTTGCACACCCAACGGCCCTCTGCCACGCGCTCAACGCCGCCGTTAGGCTAAGCCTTGGACCCACCGTCGGACCAAGCATAGGGCGAGTCCGATGCGGTCCAGTAAGCTCCAGAGAGCGCAAAACTTGTCAAACGCCTATTGCTCTTCGATACCCGTCCTATCAAGAACCGATATCGAAGTCGACGGGGGTTTCTGTCTTCTCAAATGACTTCTTCCTCAGGGGGGTGGTAGGGGCTGGTATATATAGGCGGGAGCGTCCATCGTGAGCCCTTGGATCAAACCGACTTAAAGGACGGCGTAGATGCAACCTAGGAGGCGGTGGAGAACCGACATACCAAGGAGGCTGATAGGTGGGACCCCTAGAGGCTGGCTGGCCCCACCTGGCGGCGTCTTGCCTCCTGCTTCGGTGTGGTGTCCTCTTGAGTCTTCTAGAGTTTTTTGGTGTTCGTTTCACAGCAGATAAGCATGACTAATTCCGACATGTAGGTCCACCTTGACGGTTTTCAGAATAAACCCTACAGAAAATATTGATTCACCAAAACTCATGGAATTGGTTAGTTTAAACCCCTATACCTTTGTTGGTGATCATATTTATGCCCTTATACATGTTATATTAACGGTTTATAATGGTTATTAACTACCATCAACAACAATACAGTCGCTAACCGCGAAATAAGGTCAAAGTATTATCCAAAAAATAATATACATGAGAACAAAAGGTTACCACTAGAACTAACAATCTAATTAGACTCATCTCTACTCTAGGCTGCACTCTAATCACTCGTCAAAACATCAGGATTTACATAGTTCATCTTGGGGAACACCTAGCCCAAGGTCTGCTAGCTCGCATTACCGGAGTTTATCTCGAGGTAATGTCTTGACTACCTGCAAAACAACTTAACGGCTGCACCGTAAGTACATTGCGTACTCGTAGGACTTAATTCCAACTTACAATATTTGGTGGATGCATAGAGTAGTTATAGGGTATTTGTATGAGTGTGGAAAGTAATGATGTTCGTTCAGAGTATGACATGCTACGCTCGACATAGAAGTAAAAGTGTCATCATATAGCCAAAGTGCTCATAATCCATCATCAACGCTACCATGGGTATAGAAAGTAAGAACAACCGAATGATTCTGTCCCGAGGGACTCTAGGCTTTCAAGACTCTGCAGAGGTGTACAATTCTATCCACATAGAAGGACAGGATGAACATTCATACCCCTGCATGAGAGTAAGGGTTGTCTCACGCCTTCCAACCTTTCCCTAATCCGGCCCGAGTGTCCTATGAAAAGTTCGAGCGGGTTCCCGATCAATGTCTCGGACATTCTCGATTGACGCCACCCCCCTTGCTAGTTTCACGGATAAACAGGTCATAACTAGTTACTTGGCTTGTCGACCCCATCTGTGACATGTGGTTAGTACGGGTGGTTACTCGGACTTACGTATCCCAATGCACGGTCCTTACTGCTCCGTGAGCTATGTTGTCTGAGATTTCACACTCACAATGACCTACCCCTCACATGAGCAAGATATCCAAGTGATCATCTAGATTACTATATTAGGGACCTTAGTCCTTAACCAGATTAGTTAGGTAAGTCAAGTTGTACCCTCATTGGTTTTAGTAGTTAATTATCCAGGTGTAGCATCCTACATGCGTGAGTATGAGTTCCCTTCTCATGCTCGACTTCTACCGTTGCCCCACAACTAAGCAATAAGCATTAAGCGTCCCATTCCCATTGTTTAGATGAGAGACTTCTATAGAATATTAGACTACTCTAGGTGTAGTGTGAGAGTGATCATTATCCAACTCTACATGCAATGCATAACTCATAATGCAACATAGTAAGTATCCAAAGTAGGGTTTATAATAGTGGGGTGCCTGCCTGATAGTGCTGTCGATCCTGATGATTCCACGTTAATGGCAACTCGCACACAATCCTCACAAAACGAGACATCCGAGCCTAAAAGAAGAGATTTCGAGGATTGGAGACGATCACACGATAGAGAGGGGAAACTAGAAGTTCTATTTGGGTTTTGGGAGACATCCACTGCTATAGGGTATAATCTAATCTTGGTGACTTGTTGGGTGCACTAGCTGACTAACCTTCGTGATCACTGTGATAGTCAGACACTCCGTCCTACTAACGAACGCTCCGCTGTACCGAGTGCTGAGATAGGTTGCCCCTAGGTTGGCTCTGTGCTGGTTGACGGACACTCCATGGAGTTCATAGAGACTCCAGTAGGTTCGGGACTTAGGCACTTCTAAGGTTCTCTGTCCACATCGGATGGCCCGGTCCATCAATGGACACTCCGGTATCAACTGGGTGCTCTTGGGTTGCTGGGTTATTATTCTCTATAACTCAACGGACACCCCACGGGGTATTGCAGACACTTTGGTAGTCCAAGCTGACTATGGGTAAGGCTTTCTAGTAGTTCTTGGGATTCTGACGGACACTCTGTCGGGTGGATGTATACTCCACTGATCGGATGATAGAACCGATGCTCTTAGGTGATCCTAAGGTTCAAGCTTAGATTTGTGGAGTTGTGCATCTTGCATGTGACAAACATTCCTATGGTAGTTTAGGTGGCTTACTAGGCTCACTATGGCTGGGTTCTAAGCTAGTTTCACTAAGTGTGGCTTAAGGCTAAGAGATCAAACCAAAACTCATGAGATAAGAGATAAACCTTGAGATTGAGATGAAGATCCTTAGCTCTGAGATTGGGACCTTCCATAGCACAAGGTTGAAGATCCAAGCTTTCCTCTTCATCTCTTCTCCATCCAAGGGTTTGGTCTCTCATGGGTTATTGCTTGCAATGTACCAAAGATGAGTCAAGGGTCAATGCTAGTGATGCTTGAGCTGAATGAGAACTTCCTGAACTTACTTGCATATGGTAGGGTCTTCAGCAGCAAGGAATCCTTTCATCCTTCTTCAATCTCCCATCCAATTTGTTCTCCCTCTAGCTCTAGGGTCCATCTTATTCTTTGGGTGTAGAGAGAGAAAGGAGGAGTAGCAAATGAATGGATGAGGGAGAGAGGGAGACTTCAGCTGAGAAATATCTCTTCCCATTTCATGTTGACTTGTGGGTTCCACCCACTTAATTGGCAAACCACTTATTTCCCATTTTCGGCTACTGCTCTGAGTTTATCGGATGATCTGTTAATATGGTGGGTTGTCCGGTAGTCTCTGTCTCATGCTGAATCGGTTAAGTCATCGAACCATGGATGTTGATGGTCAGGGTATCGCTCCCTTATATGTTCTTGAGATGTATCTGAGGTTGATGAGGCCCATAGGGTGATCACTAGCTCAAGTTGGGGTTCCTCTTTCGTTATGCCGGTAACTCGACATATCTTCGGTGTCTCACCACGCCATGCTCGACACGGGTTCTCTTAGGGATCCCGGTAGTTAGCTTCTCTCGATGTCCAAAATTGATTGCCTAGGTTGTAATGAGTCTCGGGTTGTTACAACGCCGATCCAACGCCTCTTTACCATGCGCGCCTTAGCCGAACCGCTACCACCTCCCCTTCGTCGCTGACATGATCGTGCTGCCACGGTGCACCGCCGCATGGCTCGGTCGCACGTGGCCAGCCCTCCTCCGTCAGCCTTCGCCCCAACTATCACCTAGGCCTAGTCCAAGGTAGCCTCTGGATGCTCATGAGCTAACCAATTAGGCCTGTAGTTACCTCAGCCCATCGGAACAGTGGCGCTGCCATCGCGGATGGCCACGCGTCGCTGCACCCTTCCCCAACTAGTCGTGTCACCCTACACTACCGCTTAGCGTAGCCGCTCGGGTCAGAGATGGTGATCGACCCGTTAGGTGGGCCCGCGTAGGTCTCAGGTAAACTCTGGTATTGTAATAAATAATTTCTAAGAACTTTTGTTGTATGAATTAGACTAAGTATTATAAGCTCGTACTCATTATTGGATTCTGAATGTAAAACGTGGATTGTTTCGAGCTCTCTTTTGGGGTGTGCTCGATGAAACTGTTCGATGTAGCTAACTTTCGAGGTACTTAGTGCCAAGTGATAAACAAACACCTCTAAAAATACGTTATTTCGGACGACTCTACCTAACGCCATAGCCTGCAGAAGAGATAGGTAGGAGGTCCCGACCACAAACATGTCTCCTTTCTTCTATACACCAGCGATAGGTGGAAACGAAGATGATTTAAACAAAAAGAAAACACCAACACACCGACAGTGCAAGAATGCCCAATCGAGGGCGAACGGATGCCGGGAAAAAAGGAAAAACCCCACCCCCAAATGTCAGAAATCTATACAGATCAACCAAATACCGATCACAAGCAGCAAATGCAGTAGCATGGGATCCCAAAGAACCATACCAGCCTTGCCGGTCCTAGCAGGCAGGAAGACGCCAACTCCGATCAGCCACAGGTCTGGCGCAGCATAGGCCGTCGCTCCCACAGATCCGCACCACTCTCCAGAGCACCCTCCAGACACCGTCACGACCCTACAGAGAAGGCGCCACATGCGACGGAGAGGCACAGACAGTCAGGAAGAAGCGGCCGACGCCGACCAAGGAACCAAACAAAATAAGGAGAGGGTAGCCAGAGCCGCCTACCAGCGACAAATCGCAATTCGGAAGGGGAGAAGAACAGTAGTCGACCACTGCCATGCTATCTCCAACAAGAACACCTAAAATACAAGACTCATTCGTCCTTTGGTAACGCTACAGGCAAAAGGTTCAATACACATTTTCTCCAACAACAAGACCCAAAAGAAAATCTTTTCTGCAAATGGGTTTTCAGGAGAGAGGATACTCATATTTGGGATGTGCCTCTCAGACAACCCAAAATAGGTCTCTCGTATAGGTACTCTGTTGGAGGATGATTTTGGATCTCTTCCTACCCATTTTAGGTTTAGTTCCAAGACAGTCTTACCACAGCTCCCCACCCGGCTCTGCCCGCAAAACAGTGAGGACTCCACATAACCAGGGACGCTGACCATGGGGGGGCAGGGTAGCCGCGCGATGTGGAGCCTAGCAGACAGCGCCACGGAGTGAACCACAATCGCACAGGCACGGCACCCGCGGTAACGGCCGCACAGGCTGCGAGAAAGCCCGTTTCCCAAGCGACGCTGCAGGCGGGGCCGGTCCAGACCAGCCACTCACTGGGCGACAACGGCGCGGCCAACGAACGCTCGACAACAACATACGGATCGTACTGCAGTTGACCAGGCCACAACCAAACTCCTGTTTGCAAAGAAAGAGGCCACAGTTCAGCGCCTGTAGCACCGTCGATCAAGATTAGAACGTTCCAAAAAAATTTCACTACCGTGTACACATTGTGCGCGCGTTTGCTCCACAGGTTCTCTCATCTTTAGATTTCTGTTTTCCCTCCATGCCCGCGTGCCCCTCTTCCCTCCTCCATTTTTTTTAGATCAAATCCTCGAGCAGTAGGGCCGACCAGTCCACCACACCACACCACCCCACCCCGCACAACAAATCGCACGCCTTGGTTCCCTCCACTCGATGCTTCTTCTGCTCCTAACCCCTAGTAACTTATTCCCCCACTTGTCCGCTCCACCGCCGTCGCAACGTCTAGCGGCCAGATCCGCGCAGTAGGGGTCTTCTCCGCCGTGGATCGATCGACCTCCCGATCCGCGCAAGGGGAGTGGCGGTGGGCGCCAAAGGGCTCGGCCGGGGACTCCGCGAGGCTAGAGATGGAGGAGGAGGGGAGTGGTTCCGCATGGTAGATCTGCCGGTCCTGTCGACGGAGATGGACTCCTCTGTCGAGAAGGTGAGCTCCGATCCACGCTCCCCCGGCTCGATCTATGTTCTGGATGGTGGGTGCGGGTGTTAATTAATCGAGTTGTCTGTTTCTTCTTCCGCTGCAACAGGGGAGCAGGGCGCTGGATCTGAACAAGCGCTCGCCGGCCTCTGGCGAGACCGGCCTGCACCGAGTGCCACACCACCAAGACCCCGCTCTAGCGTGGGGGACCCTGTGGGCCCATTGTGGCAGAACTGCCTAATCTAATGCCTCACAGGAGTACTTGTCTTCCATTAGACACTAAGCACTCAAGGGAGAACACTAAATTACTCAGTTCCATCAGGCACACCCCAGGGGAGAACCCAAAAATCCACATTTTTGCCATCAGGATTCACAAATGAGAGAATAAAGCTTACATCGTTCTTAACCATTTCTTACATCACTTTTAATACAACATCAGAGTATAATATTTATTAATATAACAGCGGAATGAAATCATATTATCAGAGTTATGAACAATTTAATTGAACAGCGGAATGTAAACATGTGATCAGAATTATAGCGGAAATGAATATCCAATCATGACATGATAAAGTATTGATAAATAAACTATAACAACAGGTTATGAACTTTTATTTATAAAAATATTTGGTGAGAGTTATAAATAACAACTACGATCGTAGCGTAAAGGAATCCTCGCCGAGCCCACCAGGAGGTATCCACACACAAGAGTCAGCTCTAGCATCCACCTGTCACCTGCAACAGGGGGAATAAAACCCTGAGTACTCAATTGTACTCAGCAAGACTTACTCGATAGGAGAAAAGAAAAGACTCCAAGGATATGCAAGGCTATCTGGCTTGTGGGTTTATTGCATTTGCAGGAAGCATTACTAAGCGTGCGTCCTTATATTTGATTTTTTATTAATAACCACATTGGTTCATTAACTAACCATTCTATCTAAGCACCTGTGCTACTTTCAAGCAGGTGGTAAGCAATCAGACTTCATTTTCCATTCTATCTTTCATCTTTCAGTTCTTACTACGGTGCTAGGCACGAAACAAGCCGTACCGGATCGCTCGACGATTTGCGAATCAATGCCCCCAGCTGGGTACCACGAAAACACACGCTCCACTTGTACCCAAGGCACAAGCAGAACCAACCCATTACTCTCCTGTCCCGGGTGTCTAGGTCCCCGTCCAAACTAGGACTCCAAGCCCCCGCCCTTGAGTCCCGGACTCAGTGCAGTGCAAGGACCTCCTCCACCAAAACAAAACCCTAACAGTCAGTCCGGAAAGAGCCGGATCCACGACAAGAGAGCAACAAGTCTTCCAAGCGCCCATACCTAAGTATGTGCTCGGGATAATAAGTCTGTGACTTGCCTCGATGGCTTATGCAACGAACGATCCTTAACCGACCAGACAGGGAAAGCAGTGTAATCAAGCTATGCCCCGTGTCCACGGTGACACAACCTCTTATACCCACCAATACCCAAACCATATCCTTGCCCGGTCACCATTTTTCCTTTCCACCATTTATATTTTCCAGGTGATAATAATATAGTAATATATTTCCTAGCTCTCGCGAGTGACAGCCATCACTCGACTTCTACTGGAGTCCTATAGCATAGCAATCTACATGATCCTGTCATACTAGTAAGACTCATGGGATAAAGATATATATATATATATATATGCAAGTGGGTTTCATTCAACTAAAACTTAATGCACAAATATAATTTAAACTGCAGAAAAGTAGGGGTTATGCACCGGGGCTTGCCTACGTAAAATATATATGAAAAAGTTAGTATCTGCATCTTCAGATCATCCACATCATCTGAATAGAAAGCCCATTGCATCATCTCCTAGAGAGACTACCATTACACCATCTTCGGATTCCCAATCATCCTTCAATTGATTCGTTGATCCATCATCATACCTATATGATATGCATGCGATGCAATGCAAGATGTAATTAATCAACTGCAATCGTGACTCGTAAAAATACGATTTACACCTCTCGAGTTAACGAGCTAGTTCTAACGACGACCGTACTTAGGCTACATATACACGCTATCGGATAAGGCGTTATTTCCCAATGATTATTTTAGTTATATAACCCAAGGTGTTTCTTTATTTTTATCCTATCGATTTAACCATTATTCAAAATAGGGCATCATTATCTATCTAGCAATCAACTATTCTGGAGCTACAAAATTTATGGCGGGTATCTAATATTGCTAGGAGCCTACTGTACAAATTTTAGATTCAACAATATTACCAATTTATCATGGAAACTCCTGCAAGTTTATATTTTATAACATTAAGTACCTTAAATTAATTATATAGCTTCCATGAACATTATCAAACTATGTGAACAAACTATACTAACAGGTAGATCCTGATTTTAGGAGACTAACACAACTGGTTTGGTATTTTTACGATTTTTCTATGATTTATTATGGATTTACAACTTTAGCCATTTTAAACCAAATAGTAAACTCAGCAGAAGAAGAAACCAGCCCATGGGCCGCACGAGGCCTAGCCGGCCATGGTAGACTAGCCTAGGCAGAGTGGCGCCCGACGGCCCAGCGTGGCGACCGGCCCACGCATGAACAGACGGCGCGGACGGCCCAGCGACGCTGTGATGGCCCAGCAGATAACGGCAGGCCAGCCTAGCGCAGGCGGTGGCCCAACCGCGACGAACGGCCCAGGTGCAAGGACAGGGCGCGCGGCGAGCAGGCCGGCCCAGCGTGGCGCGCAGGTGGCCCAGACGCGGCAGCCACAGGAGGGAGGCTCCAGAGCAGAGCATCGGTAGGGAAAACAGAGCGCCGGCCAAATGAGCAGCTCGCTGGCTGCAGTGATTTCGCAGGACGGTGCACGGGGCATAGGAGGAGCCGCGCGCGGACGCCGATGAGCTACGGCGTGGTGCAGCGGCTGACTCGGCAGCAGGAGCGGGCGGTCGCGGCGTTGGTAGGGTAGAGCAGTGCAGCCGGGCTGACAACGGCGGTTCCTCGGCACCGGCGGTTCCTCGGCACTGGTGACCTGGTGCGCGACGCACAGGATGGCAGTGGCGCTGCGGAGTCAGCGTATCCATGGGAAAAGCGAGCAGGACAAGGGCGCGGGCTACCGGATGCGCGGCGCACAACTGTGGGACCGAGGGACGCCTAGGTGAGCAGGCGACAGCGAGCGGGGATGGCCACGCGGGCATGGCAACCATGGAGCAGAGCGATGGTTCCAGCGTGGGGAAGACGCGGACGGGGTGCTGCGGCCGGGAGCACGGGAGAACGGCACGGGACGACGCTGCTGTGGGTGGGGGGCTCGGGCATTGCGGTGGTGCGGCATGCGGAGACGCACGGCTGCAACTGGTCTGGAGCGGGGAAGGAAAAGGACAGCGCTCGCGCGCGGTGCGGCGTTCCAGGCGTGGGACTGCGCTCCAGGCGCGGCGTGGAGCCACGACGCCGGCAGGGCAGCACCGTGCAGCAGGCGGCCTGCTCAAAAGAGCAGCGCGCGCGGTGGAGGCAGGGCAACGATGGGCGCGGGCGCACGGATGGGGGCGCGGGTGACCGGACGCGGCACGTCAGCCCGGCATGCAGCTGCGGGCAGCCGTAGGACCGAGGGCGCGGTCGCGGTGGCCGCACACGACAGCGGCAACGAAGGAAAAGGAGTGGGGGTGCCCGGGCACGGCGGCTATGCAGCGGCGGCGCGCACGCGAGAGGAAGGCGCGGTCGGGTAGGCGCAAGGGGAAAAGTCGGCACCGACGCGGATGGCCCTGGCCTGGACGCGGCTCGGAGGGAAGAAGAGAGGCGCCGGTGGCGTGGGTGCGCCTGCGCGCGCGAGGAGGAAAAAGGAACCGACCGGCCACAACGGACTGGAGCAGAGACGAAACGACTCAGCAGCAGAAAAAAGAAAGGGAGAGAGAGAAGCACGCTACCGACACTGAGGTGACCCGGTTTGACTTAGCCCTGGCGCGACGTGGTCTGAAACGGATGCGACGGTGGTGTGGTGTCCATGTCTTCTACGGCGGTGCTGCTGAGTGCTGACTCGTGTGCACGTGCAGTGGGGGACACATGGACTCCTCAACACGCCACGCCACGACACGGGCCACATGCACATGGAATATGATGGAACCCACTTCACGCACAGGTGCATCTCTACTGTCTTGTCCACGCTATTTCCTTCTGTCCGTACGGAAGAGTGAACGCATTCAGCATCACAGATGGGTTTAAGAGTGCACTATATACCTATATATATATACCTATATATATACATCTAACGGTTTACTAATTTACACAAATTGTAACATCTAGGCACAGAAATATTTCAGCAAAGCTCGAATTTAAATTTGATTCAACCGCTATATATATGTATATCGTTCTATTTATTAATGGATTTTATTTTATTTATAAAAGTTGTTTTTCCTACTTAATCTACTAGAACAAACCGTTTGCTATTTATTTGCCAGGATTATCGTTCGACATTCCTAAATATTTTTACGCACTGAAATTTAACCTGGACGTTTATTTGAATCCACGAAACTACATCACACAAGATTCGCTTATCGCCTCAAGTACGTTTTAAATTAAAACCTGAGAAAACTCGATTCGAAAATTTTTCTTAGGCCTAAATCACGATGCTAAACAAGCTCGTAACACCAGGGGTGTTACAACCAACCCCCTTAAAAAATCTCATCCCGAGATTCGAACCTAGAACTAGAAAAGGGGAAACGCAATTACATTTCATAGATCAGGGATTACACGAAAGGTCACACGACTTCGAATACTAAACCACACAGTGATCTAGGGATACATGGTTAAGAGCAACTTGGTACAACCAAGGCTTAATCCAGAAGTCGAGATAGACGAGGACAATGGAAAAACAACAAGAAGATGATTATCCAAAACATGGCATAGCACCAACAGATCCAGAAACAGTCGACTGAGAAGTAAAACATCATGAACCCTAAGATTGACTACCAAAAGGGAACTTGAACTTCTTCGACGAACCGGATCCTTCCTTCTTCTCAGATCACACCATCCCCTCAGACTGACGAACCTAGCTTCACAACGTCGACTGGATTTCGTAGCTCTGCTGTGAATGTGAGAGGAATGGGGATGAAGAAGAAGAGCAAGGACCAAGAGTATTTATAGAGGCAAACGGAGAGGGGCGCAACATGCCGGAAGCGGAGGCGGCGTGGATGGGATGCACAGACGGTGCATGCTGTGGAGATAAGGTCGGAGGCATGGTGTGCTTCCTGCGCGAGTGGTGGAGGGGGAAAGAAAGGAGAGTAGAGGGGGTCCGCTCGATGAGGCAGGCGTGCGGGTGGTCGTGTCCACAAAAGAAGAAAGAAAGGGAAGGGGAAATGGGGGGGGTCTGGTACGGGAAACGATGGCATTGGAGTTGAGAGCCGACCGGACGCCAGAAAAAGGAAAAGCGCATAGTGCACAAGGACGGCGAGTGTAGCACGATGCCGCGGCCACGCGAAAACAGGGTGCTACACGCCCGATACAGACGACGTTCGCAGGGCATGCAGCGAAGTGACCCAGCATGCGTAGCACGGTCAACTAAACACAGGGCTTGGGACAAGACGTCCACTTAGACTTTTGCAATTACTCCCGACTATCCACTGCTAACTTTCCTTTACTACTCTTCTTTTTCTTTCCTTTACTCGACCACATCCGTCTTTCGTGTAGACTGAGACCATGTCATACTTTCTTCCTCCAAAACCATCTCCTCTTGGTTACTTGAGAGAACACTTCTGCATCAACCCATTGTGGATTCCCCATTTGAACACCCGAATATTTCCAAGGAGAAAATTTTAAAATAAAACGGTACGGCGGTGTAACTTGGTAAAGGTACTTGGTCAACAACCTCGATACCAGCGCGTGCCGAGCAGCATCACCATGTGGCAGCTGTTCCACAGGGAGCCCTCGGTTTCATTGTGGCACCGTAAGCTTTTAACTAGGCAACTATTACCAACTTACACGCCATGAAGGTGGTGGGGTCATGGACCATAGAATAAGGGGAGTATTGCAAGGGAAAATTCAAACAACAAGGGACAAGGGATTTCAAATCCAATGGCGGATTTGTTTTAAAGAGATTCAAGTGTTCTGTTGGGACATCCACCATTAGTCGGTACAGTGTCCAAAGTTCTCCAATCACGACTAGTTTGCTGATATCTGAATGGCAACTTCTCTTGTAACCAGCTAAATAACTCCCTTGACAACTTTAAGCATGGCTAGCGAAACTAAAGTAGATGAACATAATAAACACAGCGAAATAAACAAAATGCATATTCCGAATGGTCTTATACGGGTACAACGTACATGCATTCAGGCTCCCATTCACGACACAGCATTCATCTATGGTCGAACGAGCTCAACAACTACAGACGACAACAACGGCAAGAGTACAATACGAAGGACAGCGACGAAAAACACTACTACTATGGGTACAGCATCCCAAGGCAATTAATCTACATCTTCTCATGGCGATGGCGGAGTGAGAGGAATCAAGGACTCGACATCTGACACTTCTAAGGGTGGAGGTGCTGGCGGTGCTGCAACACCCGTTCTTCTTTCTGGCGGGTGGATAGGGATCCCTTCCAAGATCAGGGCATCCTGCCTTTTAGCAGCCAATGTCCTCCGCTCGGCCCTGGTGACAAGATAGGCCACCCATAGCTAATGGACATGCCGATCTTCAGCCTCCTTCAGAGCTTCCTCCATGGCAGCCTCTCGGCTCTTAGCAGCTGCAGCGCTGGCATGCGCTTCGGCGAGCTACACTTAGAGCATCCGGTTGAAGATCTCGGCTTCCTCGGCGCGTCGAAGGCACGCCCCCAGTTCCAAGGCTTGACGGTCGTACTGCTCATCCAGAGCGAGCAAGTACGTGGCCAAGTGCACCATGGTTGGACTGTCCTCTTGCACATCCCGCCCTTGCAAAGCCTCCATGCGAGCCCTCCATGCCCGCCGATTCTTGTCCAAAGGAGGAAAGAACTGCTTGGGGGTACGGCAATGGGCTCCTCATAGATGTGGCAGAGGTACCACAAGGCTTTGCGGGCCACAACCTAGTAGGTGTCGACAAAGTGAAACCCGGTTGCGGTCACACTCCAGGCTTCAGTGAGGTCGGGGAACTCTTCACTCTTCCCAATGTAGATGGTAACCTCACACCGCTCGATGCCATGCTCCTCATACTCACGACCCTCATACTCGGGACGATCTTTGACTCTGAGCTTTTGTAGGGTGGCATGCATGATTCTAGGAAAACCCTCAACGTTCAGGCAGTAGGTACTAACCCAGGCTCCTGCCATTTCTGGCGGTGGTTGCAAGGAAGGCTGAGCGAAAAACTGGCTCAAAGGAAAAGCTAACGAGCTACAGTGAGCCGAGTGGTGATACCAATAGCTAAGTCAGGCTCTGCTTATAAAGGCGGAGCGTTCAGTGGTCCTGGCGCGGTCCACTAGGGTTCCCGCACGAGATCACTACGACGAATCGATCAAAATCGATGCGTTCGAGGCGAGCGACGTGCGATGCCATTACTCACTAGTACGATTGTAGGGTAGGTTACCGACAAGAGCGCAGAAAAGGGGTACGGGGAGACGTGGGTCACGATAGGCGTGAACCACGGCGAACGCGAAACATGAAGCCACCGTGCAGACCTAACTCTAGAATAGGAACGAGTCAGTAGTGCATAATACGACACGCGGGACACCTATGAATGGCGTATCTACAAATAATACGGCTACTACAATGCACAAATAGGATATGCATGAATGCATATCCTATACGTCCTTTCGCTGTTGCCAACATATAGGGCAACCGTTCTCAGATTTTTTTGGCACATCGTTCTCTCTCTGTAACTAGTCGATACTATCGGACTATGCTCGAGTTAGTGTACCTGCAGAAACTTGATTAACCCTATCTAAGTCAGCAGAGTGCCATCTATTCTGGATAGATAACCATAGTAATAGGGCTTACTTATATAACTTCGCATAAAAACGTCTTAACTTTTTGCAAAAAAAAGAGGTTGTCAAATTTTAGTTTAGAAAAGGTTTTCAAAGCCTTATTTTCTCATTTGCGCTCTGATACCACCTGTGGCAGAACCGCCTAATCTAATACCTCATAGGAGTGCTTGCCTTCCATTAGACACTAAGCACTCAAGAGAGAACACTAAATTACTCGGTTCCATTGGGCACACCTCAGGGGAGAACCAAAAAATCCACATTTTTGCCATCAGGATTCACAAATGAGAGAATAAAGCTTACATCATTCTTAACCATTTCTTACATCACTTTTAATACAACATCAGAGTATAATATTTATTAATATAACAGCAGAATGAAATCATATTATCAAATTTATGAACAATTTAATTGAACAGCGGAATGTAAACATGTGATCAGAATTACAGCGGAAATGAATATCCAATCATAACATGATGAAGTATTGATAAATAAACTACAACAATAGGTTATGAACTTTCATTTATAAAAATATTTGGTGAGAGTTATAAATAATAATTACGATCGCAGCGTAAAGGAATCCTCGCTAAGCCCACTAGGAGGTATCCACACACAAGAGTCAGCTCTAGCATCCACCTGTCACCTGCAACAGGAGGAATAAAACCCTAAGTACTCAATTGTACTCAGCAAAACTTACCCGACAGGAGAAAAAAAAAGACTCCAAGGATATGCAAGGCTATCTGGCTTGTGTGTTTATTGCATTTGCAGGAAGCATTACTAAGTGTACGTCCTTATATTCGATTTTTTATTGATAACCACATTGGTTCATTAATTAACCATTCTATGTAACCACCTGCGCTACTTTCAAGCAGGTGGTAAGCAATCAGACTTCCTTTTCTATTTCATCTTTCATCTTTCAGTTCTTACTATGGTGCTAGGCATGAAACAAGCCGTACCGGATCGTCCGGCGATTCGCGAATCAATGCCCCCAGCTGGGTACCCCAAAAACACATGCCCCACTTGTACCCAAGGCACAAGCAGGACCAACCCATTACTCTCCTATCCCGGGTGTCCAGGTCCCCGTCCAAACTGGGACTCCAAGCCCCCGCCCCTGAGTCTCGGACTCAGTGCGGTGTAAGGACCTCCTCCACCAAAATAATACCCTGACAGTCGGTCCGGAAAGAGCTGGATCTGCGATAAGAGAGCAACAAGTCTTCTAAGCGCACATACCCAAGTATGTGCTCGGGATAATAAGTCTGTGACTTGCCTCGATGGCTTATGCAACGAACGATCCTTAATCGACCAGACAGGGAAAGCAGTGTAACCAAGCTATGCCTCGTGTCCACGGCGACACAACCTCTTACACCCACCAATATCCAAACCATATCCCTGCCCGTTCACCATTTTTCCTTTCCACCATTTATATTTTCCTAGTGATAATAATATAGTAATATATTTCCTAGTTCTCGCGGGTGACAGCCATCACTCGACTTCTACCGGAGTCATGTAGCATAGCAATCTACATGATCCTGTCATACTAGTAAGACTCATGGGATAAATATATATATATATATATATATATGCAAGTGGGTTTCATTCAACTCCTTAAAACTTAATGCACAAATATAATTTAAACTGCAGAAAAGTAGGGGTTATGCACCGGGGCTTGCATGGGTAAAATATATATGAAAAAGTTAGTATCTACATCTTCAGATCATCCACATCATCTGAATAGAAAGCCCATTGCATCATCTCCTGGAGAGACTACCATTACACCATCTTCGGATTCACAATCATCCTTCAATTGATCTGTTGATCCATCATTGTACCTATATGATATGCATGCGATGTAATGCAAGATGTAATTAATCAACTGCAATCGTGACTCGTAAAAATACGATTTACGCCTCTCGAGTTAACGAGCTAGTTCTAACGACGACCGTACTTAGGCTACATATACACGCTGTCGAATAAGGTGTTATTTCTCAACGATTATTTTAGTTATATAACCCAAGGTGTTTCTTTATTTTTATCCTATCGATTTAACCATTATTCGAAATAGGGCATCATTATCTATCTAGCAATCAACTATTCTGGAGTTACAAAATTTACGACGGGTACCTAATATTGCTAGGAGCCTACTGTATAAATTTTAGATTCAACAATATTACCAATTTATCATGGAAACTCCTACAAGTTTATATTTTATAATATTAATTACCTTAAATTAATTATATAGCTTCCACGAACATTATCAAACTATGTGAACAAACTATACTAACAGGTAGATCCTGATTTTAGAAGACTAACAAAACCGGTTTGGCATTTTTACGATTTTTCTATGATTTATTACGGATTTACAACTTTAGCCATTTTAAACCAAATAGTAAACTCAGCAGAAGAAGAAACCAACCCATGGGCTGCATGAGGCCCAGCCGGCCATGGCAGACCAGCCCAGGCAGAGTGGCGCCCGGCGGCCCAGCGTGGCGACCGGCCCACGCGCGGACAGACAGCGCGGACGGCCCAGCGACGCTGCGATGGCCCAACAGACAACGGCAGGCCGGCCCAATGCAGGCGGTGGCCCAACCGCGGCGAACGGCCCAGGCGCAAGGACAGGGCGCGCGGCGAGCAGGCCGGCCCAGCGTGGCGCGCAGGCGGCCCAGACGTGGCGGCCACAGGAGGGAGGCTCCAGAGCAGAGCATCGGCAGGGAAAATAGAGCGCCGGCCAAATGAGCAGCTCACCGGCGGCAATGATTTCGCAGGGTGGCGCGCGGGGCACATGAGGAGCCGCGCGTGAACGCCGATGAGCTGCGGCGTGGTGCAGCGGCTGACTCGGCAGCAAGAGCGGGCGGTCGCGGCCTTGGCAGGGTGGAGCAGCGCGGTCGGGCTAACAACGACGGTTCCTCGGCACCGGCGACCTGGCGCGCGACGCACGGGATGGCAGCGGCGCTGCGAGTCAGCGTATCCGCGAGAAGAGCGAGCAGGACAAGGGCGCAGGCGGCCGGATGCATGGCGCGCAGCTGCGGGACCGAGGGGCGCCCGGGTGAGTAGGCGACGGCGGGCGGGGATGGCCACGCGGGCGCGGCAGCCGTGGAGCAGAGCGGCGGTTCCAGCGCGGGGAAGACGCGGACGGGGTGCTGCGGCCGGGAGCACGGGAGAACGGCGCGGGACGGCACTGCTGTGGGTGGGGGCTCGGGTGTTGCGGTGGTGCGGCATGCGGAGACGCGCGGCTGCAACCGGTCTAGAGCGGGAAAGGAAAAGGACGGCGCTCGCGCGCGGTGCGGCGTTCCAGGCGCGGGACTACGCTCCAGGCGCGGCGTGGAGCCACAGCGCCGGCAAGGCGGCACCGTGCAGCAGGCGGCCTGCTCGGAAGAGCAGCGCGCGCGGTGGAGGCAGGGCAACGGTGGGCGCGGGCGCACGGATAGGGGCGCGGGCGATCGGACGCGGCACGTCAGCCCGACGCGTAGCTACGGGCAGCCGCAGGACCGAGGGCGCGGTGGCCGCACACGACAGCGGCAACGAAGGAAAAGGAGTGGGGGGTGCCCGGGCACGACGGCTGTGCAGCGGCGGCGCGCACGCGAGAGGAAGGCGCGGTCGGGCAGGCGCAAGGGGAAAAGCCGGCACCGACGCGGATGGCCCTGGCCTGGACACGGCACGGAGGGAAGAAGAGAGGTGCCGGTGGCGCGGGTGCGCCTGCGCGCGCGAGGAGGAAAAAGGAACCGACCAGCCACGACGGACTGGAGCAGAGACGAAACGACTCGGCAGCAAAAAAAAGAAAGGGAGAGAGAGAAGCACGCTGCCGACACGGAGGTGACCCGGTTTGACTTTGCCCTGGCGCGACATGGTCTGAAACGGATGCGACGGTGGTGTGGTGCCCGTGTCTTCTACGGCGACGCTGCTGAGTGCTGACTCGCGTGCACACACAGTGGGGGACACATGGACTCCTCAACACGCCACGCCACGACACGGGCCACATGCACATGGAATCTGACGAAACCCACTTCACGCACAGGTGCATCTCTATTGTCTTGTCCATGCTATTTCCTTCTGTTCATACGGAAGAGTGAACGCATTCAGCATCACAGATGGGTTTAAGAGTGCAATATATATATATATATATATATATATATATATATATATATATATATATATATATATATATATATATATATATACTAATTTACACAAATTATAACGTCTAGGCACAGAAAAATTTCAGCAAAGCTCGAATTTAAATTTGATTCAACCACTATATATGTATATCGTTCTATTTATTAATGGATTTTATTTTATTTATAAAAGTTGTTTTTCCTGCTTAATCTATTAGAACAAACCGTTCGCTATTTATTTGTCATGATTATCGTTCGATATTCCTAAATATTTTTACGCACTAAAATTTAACCTAGACGTTTATTTGAATCTGCGAAACTACGTCACACAGGATTCGCTTGTCGCCTCAAGTACGTTTTAAATTAAAACCCGAGAAAACTCTATTCGAAAATTTGTCTTAGGCCTAAATCGCGATGCTAAACGAGCTCGTAACACCGGGCTGTTCTAGCCATGGTGAGTATAGTATTCCGGATCTCCCCCCCCCCCCCCCCGATCTCGTTCCCCGGAACCCTAGCGACATTCCCGTTCCCGATCTGTGCCGTCCTCGGCTAATCCGCTTCCGATCTGTGGTCGCAGTCGCTGTGGGTCTGGTACCGGAAAGAAGAGATGGGAGGCGATGGGCCTGGACTCCAGCAGCAAGGCCCGCGGCGGCAACGAGCAGCAGCAGCGGAAGAAGAAGGCCACCGCGGCTGCCGCGGCCTCCAAGCGGGAGAGGGAGAGGGAGAAGGAGGCGGAAGAGGTCACCGTGGAGCTCCGTGCGGTGGGGTTCGGCAAGGAGGTGGTGCTGAAGCAGCGGCGACGGATGCGCTGGAGGCGGCGTCTCGGCGAGGAGGAGCGCGTGGCCATCCTGCTCATGGCGCTCTCCTCCGGAGTCGTGTCCGCCTGACTTCACCCCCACCAAGCACCTCACAAGACGCCACACCCGAAGGAGGTGAGAGGAGGAGACCGCCGCTGGTGCTGCAAGCCGCAGATTTGCTCGGCATGCGGCATGATCTGAGTCCAGAGAGATCCGCATCTCTCTCTACCCCTTTTCCCCCTCTGGATCTATGCTAAGTTTTCCCGGCTAAGTAGTAGTAGTTTATCAGTTCGAACAAAGCCAGCTAATAATCCGTGTCCGTGCTAGGCTAGCAGCTCTGTTCCTCCCGTTCCTTTCTGTTGTTGCCCCCACCTCTAGTCTAGTTGTAATCCTACCGCTAGCAGCAGTTGTGCTAGTAGCTGTCTTGTAATCTTCTTATGTGGTTATCTCCGAGAACATTATCTAAAATATAAGATCTAATTTATATTTGAGTAATGTTAAAGGTAAAGAGTTTTGTACCTATTTTTAATTTTCTTTAATAACAGGACTCAAAAGAGAACTTTTTCTGCGAATGAGTCTCCAGAAGATATGATACTCATATTTAAGTTGTCTTTCCCGTAACCCAAAATAGATTTTACATATAGATACTGTATTAGAGGGTGATACAATATCATTCGAGAACTATTTTACATATGGTGGTCCATACAGCGCATCCATTGGAGACCGTCTAACGTGAGATTATGATCATCCTTCCGGCCGTTCTTGCAAGCGAGTAAAGTAGCTTGGTACCAGCTTCCCGGATCTGGCCGAGTGTGCGGTGCTCCGGCTGGAATGGTGGCCGGAAACGCTGGGGTGCTCTCCAGCTAGCTCTTTTGCATCGTCTCTCTACGCTGGACTGCACTGCACTGCTGGTATAAGCCATACTTTAACAGTATTTTTTTCTCACAATACATTAGCCAACCGTACTTTCAACTATTGCTTCTCAGCCAAAGCCAACAGGACATATTGTTTCTGCCATGGTTGTTTCTGCTGTGGTGTGAGCTGATGTACGCGCGCGTGTCTGCTTCTGCGTCATGGTTGACCTGCTGATGGTTTCTCTGATGTCGGAGTACGTCTCCACCTACGTATAGCATCTGATTTGAACTCGCTTGGTTTTGAAAAGTTGAAGCCTTCAACCTCGGATCCGAGTGAGCGGGGAGAAAGCCGAAAGGCATTGGTGGTCACTGGTCACTACTGCTGCTTGCGATAAACATCGACGTAAGCCAAATTTCAGCGAAACGACAGGGCATCACTCAGCAGCAGCTGGGCACGCACCCAGTCATCCACCCACACGGTGACAGTGTTTCCTGAAAGGGAAGTTGCGTTCCATCACTCGGCAGGGCAGTCAACACTCTCCAGCACGCAGCTAATTCTTCAAAAAAAAAACTCTCCAGCGATTTTTTTTTAATTTTAACACTTTTTTTGAACTTAATTTTAAATCTAACACTCTCGTTTTTTTTAAACTAATACTTTTGGCCGCGCTATTGCCCTGGCGTGGCCAAATACATGTGTCGCGCCATGCATGGTGGCGCGGCAGAGGGCTGACGTGGCGGCGACCAAAAGCGCTGGCCGCTGACGTAGCAGGGCTCTGCCGCGCCACCGATCTTGGCGCGGCAGTGCCGCGCCCTGATCCATGGCGCGGCAGAGCCGGGTATAACCTCCGCTGCGGTCCACGTGCCCGAGCAGTCGCCGTTGTTCGAGTAGCGCAGCAAGGCTGGCCGCCGCGCCCGCCTTTGCCCGCGCCTGCCCGCCGCCGTGCACGCCGTGTGCCGCGGCCGCGTCCGCCCACGCCAGCCAGCCCGCCCGCGCCAGCAAGCTAGCCGCGTCCACCCGCCCGCGCCAGCCAGGCAGCCAGGCTGCCGGGTGCGGCCGCCGCGCCCGCACGTCGGCGCGCCTCCCCCTCTGGCCAGAACCTCCAGTCACGCACGGCGGCTGCCCTACGCCCGCGCCTCCCAGCCCGGTTTTACACGCTGCAACGAGGTACTCCACTAATATAGTTAGCACAGTTAATAAAGTTAGTAAAATTATTAAAGTATAGTTAGTATAGTTAGTAAAGTTAGTTAGTTTAATTAGTATACATAATATAATAAGTTAGTATAGGTAGTAAAGTTAAGTAGTTTAGTTAGTACAGTCATAGTATGCCTTGTATAGATGTTAATATTTGATTAGTTAGTATAGTTATAGTTAGCAAATATATTAATGTTAGTATGGACATTACGTACGATGATTTCGACGACTTAATGAAGTTTCTTGAAATGCTTCTGCAGATGGATTGTTGTGTTAGAGTTTTGTACGGAGGAAGTGTTAGGAGAGAGGATGGTATGTTTGAGGATATGGAAGAAGAATTGGAATGGTTTGATGAACGTCCTAGCTTTAACGACCTTTGTGTCCGTTTGAATATAAAGTTTGACGGTGATTTCACACTAAAGGGGATGTTTGATACTGGAAAGCCTAGGGCACACTATGTCCTCATGCCCTTGCGCGACCCTGCTCACTGGTCCCGCTACACTAGGGTTCTCTAAGGTTTCAATGTGCCCATGGCTGAGGTGGTGGTGGAGAATATGTACATGATGCATGGTGTTCAGGACGGCCCGTCCATTGATGGTTTTGGAAGCAATGAAAAAGAATTATGAGTCGAAGGGGAAGCAACTCAGAATAACATGGATTTAGACGGTTAGTTGACGCAGGAGCAGTTTCATTCAACTGCAGTAGACTGTATAAGCAATGACTTCGATGTGAATGAATTTGAACAGGAAGAGGAGGAGCTGGAGGAGGAGGACAGGATCGGTGATGTAGTTAGCAGTGATTCTGATGATTCTGATGATGACCAAGGAGGTACAGATGCTATGGCAACAATTGCTGATGTCATGCCAGTACCGGTACATACTATGTCATTATTAGTACCAACTGAGGTTTTGCAAGGTGTCCATGCTCAGAGTAGACTTGTTACAGATTTGGCTGTAGATGATATCCCCTATGATTCATGGGCCAGAATTAACGAAGCGCACCTGAGAGAAGCCGGTCCTGACTGGAGTGGAGGCGCTGGAAAGGTTCCTGAGGATTTTCCTCTTCCGGAGGGTGCATGATGCGCTCGCTCTCCTGGCCGCCGTGGGGAATATCTTGTGATGGCTGCTCCTCCATCTTTGTCGTGATCAGGACAATCGATGGGCCGGCCGATGCTAACAGATGATAGATGGCCCGTGGGCATCTTGCGATCCTGGTTGTTGGGGTTGTTCCGTTTTGTTTTCTAAACCTGATGATGATGATTCTTGGCGAGGAGCAGCGCCCATGATTTGGGTTTTCCCTAGTGGCCAAGCAGCGTCACACAGGGCGGAGCTTGTGCCGTCTGGTATTGTAGTGTAGTAGCCATCGACAGTGACAGAGCTGTTAGTGTTAGCACATTCCAAGCGGCGCGATGACGAAGATGATAGCGTGGCGCGTGATTTGGTGATGCTTTTCTGGTTTCGGGAAGCGAAGCAAGGCCTTGTTTGGATTGCAAGTTTTTTCACTCTCTTCATCACATTAAATCTTTGGACACATGCACGGAGTATTAAATATAGATAAAAAAATAACTAATTACACAGTTTGATTGTAAATTACGAGACGAATCTTTTGAGCCTAGTTAGGTCATGATTGAATAATAATTATCAAATACAAACGAAAATGCTACAGTGTCAAATACTAATTCTTAACCCCAATCAATCAAGGCCCCAGCAACCGAGCCAGACACGGCTGCTTTCTTTCGTTCTTTGGGTTGCTGTCACGCCTAGTGAGGTGAGGTTTTTGCCCGGCTGCCGTGCAAGGGCCCTGTTTCACTTCGTTTTGCCAAATTTTTCAAGATTTCTCGTCACATCGAATCTTTGGACGTATATATAAAGTATCAAATATAAATAAAAAATAAAACTAATTACACAGTTTAGACGAAATCCACGATATAAATCTTTTAAGCCTAATTAAACTATGATTGGACACTAATTACCAAATAACAACGAAAACACTACAGTAATGTTTTGCCAAAAACTTTGGCATCAAACCGGCCCTAGGGTAATAAAAACGGTGGGACTGGGTTGAGGACAGGGCAGGTGGCCACATGGCAGAAGGGTGGCGCCGCGTGGCCACACACCGTGAGCACGGCAGGGGCAGTCATGGCATGGGCGAACTCTGCAGCCTCCCCATGCTCCATCCGTGATCCTGATCCAGCAGCAACCACGTTTTCGGTTTTGCTTCTGCCTGTGCCTCCATGGGCCCCCAAAAGGCCACGGATCATGGACAGGACAGCCATGGGTTGACGAGAAAGAGAGAAACAAAGCTCGTGTTCCTTCTTCTGCCCAAACATTTCTGGCCCTAGTTTACCACTGTGATCGTGAGCTCAGCATGGCCCGCCCAGCCCATGTGTCTCCTGGACTGGCTCCCTCTCTGGCTTGGCCATAGCTTGTGGTAAAGCGTCGCCGATTCCCGGTCGTGTCGTGTTCATGTAGGAGAGCTGTGCTACGCAAACACAGTTCCTGGCAGCTTGCTTGCGTCGACTACTAGATTGCTGCTTCTTTGCCCGAAAGAAGAAGCTTTTTTCAGGAGTTAAAAGCTCGAAAAAACAAGTGATGCAACATATGTGTTTGGCCGTGTTTCTTTCTTTTTTCCTTTCTCCCACCTTTGTGTGTGTAGAAGTGCAACAGTGTGTCAGCGCTACGTCGCCTGACGATGACCGGATGCCGGGTTCAGCTGGGCCAAGAGAAGAAAGGCCGAAGAGGCCCAGAATGGGCAACCCGCGCTACGCTGGGCCGGAGTGGGCGTCCAAGTGATCCACAACGGGGCGAACGCGCTGCAGCGGCTGACCGTATCGAGTGCGTAGTTATACTGGCCGAACGGTGTATCGGAGGGTATCAGCTATTGTAATGAACCCAACTACTGCTAAGAACTCACGCTGCTTCCGGTTCTCATGCTTTGCTTCCCTACCTATATCCGATTCCTCCGTTCTTCCTTGATCCGCTGTTAACAAATTGATATCAGAGCCTACGAATCCCACAACCCACCGCCTCAATCCGCTGCAATCTTCTCCTGCCCACCCTGGAGCCGCACCAAATCGACCACGACTACTTCACTCGATTCCGCAAGCAATCGGGTGCCATGGATCCCAATATCCAGCTCCTACTCGATGAGATCAAGTCCGTGAAGACCGCGGTGAACATAGTCGAGAGCCGCGTCGGCGCCGTGGAGACTTCGTTGGGCAGCCGGATCTCCGCCATGGACCGTTCTATTTCGGATCGGTTCGGTCGCGTGGAGGGGGCAATCCAGGTGTTCGATGATTGGCGGCCTTCAGTGGATGCGTCTGTGGAGGAGCTCCGATCCGAGGTCACTGCCCTGCGCAAGCAGGAGGGTGCGATTGAGAAGATGCGAGAAGAGATGACGGCTTTGCGCAAGTCTGTCAGCCGAGTGGTGCTCGAAGCCGCACCGTCCATGGCCGCCGGCATCCTGGCGCAACCGGTGGTGTCCGCGGCGACTTCATCCGCGGGACACCCAATTACAGGCCCTGTTGTCGGGCACCACGTCGAATCGCATCACCGGGAGTTTGGGTCTCTAACTCCCCGGTCAAGGGTA
Organism: Miscanthus floridulus; assembly: GCF_019320115.1. Classification (NCBI taxonomy): domain Eukaryota; kingdom Viridiplantae; phylum Streptophyta; class Magnoliopsida; order Poales; family Poaceae; genus Miscanthus; species Miscanthus floridulus. The sequence goes on along the minus strand of NC_089582.1, from coordinate 28,340,828 downwards.
CGCTCGATTTCAAATCCCACCCGTTTTCCAAACCCCATCCCCGTTTGCGTCGTTCTCTTTCGAGTCCCCAGATTGCTACTGATGAGTGTTTGTTTGTGGGTGTTGTCGAGGGAGTCCGTGACCGGTATACACAGTTGGGTTCTCAATACTCCAGTAGCAAGTTGCCGAAGTTCAATTTTCCGATGTTTTCTAGGGAGAATCCCAAGCTCTGGATCACTAACTGTGAAGACTACTTTGAGCTCTATTCGGTGGAACCACACATGTGGATCAAGGCGGCCACTATGAATCTCTCTGGTGCAGCTGCTCACTGGGTGCAGTCGCTCGACCATCTTGGCCGTCAGTTTAGCTGGGAGCAGTTTTGTAAGTTGGTGCTGGATTGCTTTGGAAAAAGTCAGTATGAAGCTCTAATTCGGCAGTTGTTCAGGATTCGGCAGACATCCACCGTCCAGGAATATATTGACAAGTTTTCAGAGTTAGTTGATCAACTGTTGGCTTATACTCGGCACACTGATCCTCTATTCTTTGCTATGAGGTTCATGGATGGCCTCCGTGATGATATCTGCACTGCCGTTCACATGTAGAGGACCAATTCCTTTGATGAAGCTTGTGTGCTGGCCTTACTGTAGGAAGAGTTACTGGAGTCGACTTGGCGCAAAGAGGGCCGCCGTCTCGACACTTTCATGGCCAACAAGTTTGCCGGAGTTCGACCCACTGTGACTCTGGTTCCATTGGCTGCTGACAAGAATGACAAAGCAACACCGGCGATTGGAGCTGAGTGGCGTGGCCGTGGTGTGGAGGATCGGCTTCACACTCTTCGTTCATGTCGCCGTGCCCGTGGTCTCTGTATTCATTGTGGAGAAAAATGGTCCCGTGAGCATCGCTATTCTGACAACATTCAGCTGCATGTTCTCCAAGAATTTTGGGATATTTGTCACAATGAGGCCAGCTCTGATGACAGTCAGCCTGCTGAAGAGCCAACCGAAGCTCAGGTACTATTGGCAGTGTCTCTTGCAGCTCTGAATGGCAATGCCGCAGCAAGTACTATGCAATTCCAAGGGGCTATTCAAGGGTTACCAGTTAAGATTTTGTTGGACTCGGGCAGCTCTCATACATTTGTCAGTTTTGCTTTGAGTTCCAGGTTGACAGGCCAAACTGCTCTACCGGTACCTCTCCGTGTTAAGATTGCGGATGGCCAAGTTTTGGACTATGCTGTCACTTTTCTGCAGTTGCAAGGGAGGTATAAGGGTGCTCTTTCCATACAGATGCTAAAGTGCTCCCTCTGGCTCACTATGACTTGGTGGTGGGTATGGACTGGTTGGCTTAGTACAGCCTAATGCAGGTTGATTGGGCACAGAACTGGTTGATCATTCCTTATGAAGGCGCTTTCCGAACATTGCAAGGGGAACTACACAGCTTGCCTCCCGGCTCGGTAGTTCACGTGACTGCAGTGATGGAGGACAGCTCTACTTCGGTTACACACACTCAACCAGTCGATATAACTCAGCTATTGCAAGAATTTCAGTCGATGTTCGAACCATTGCAGGGTTTTCCCCCGGAACATGCTTTTGCCCATGAGATTCCACTGATACCGGGCATAGCTCCTATAAATGTGCGACCCTATCGTTACCCCCTACTATCAAGGATGAGATTGAGCGCCAGTTCTCTTCAATGCTCACTTCCGGCATTGTGCAGCCTAGTCAAAGTCCTTTTTCCTCTTCTGTACTTCTTGTCAAGAAGAAGGACGGGATGTATCGGTTTTGCGTGGATTTCAGGCATCTCAATGCCATTACAGTAAAGGCCAAGTATCTAGTGTCGGTGATTGAAGAACTTTTGGATGAATTGCATGGGGCGTCTTGGTTTTCAACTTTGGACTTGACCGCCGGGTATCATCAAATTCATCTGAAGCCGGGTGAAGAACAAAAGACGGCATTCCAAACACATACTGGACAGTATGAATTCTGGGTGATGGCGTTTGGGTTGACTGGCACACCCGCTACGTTCCTGAAGGCCATGAACATCACATTGGGGTCCTTATTGTGCAAGTGCGTGTTGGTATTCTTTGACGATATCTTGATCTTCAGTCGAACGTTGGAAGACCACATTGAGCATGTACGCCTTGTGCTAGATCTGCTGTAGTGGGACAGATGGCAAGTTAAGTTCTCCAAGTGTGTCTTTGCTCAGTGACAGTTGCGCTATCTGGGCCATCTGATTTCTGAACAAGGCATGGCCACTGATCCGGATAAGGTCTAGGCAGTGTTGCACTGGCCAACTCCTTCCTCTGTCAAGGAATTGCGTAGCTTCTTGGGTTTGGCCAGCTATTACCATCGCTTCGTCTGCCATTTTGGTATGATCTCTTGGCCCCTCACTGATCTTCTCAAAAAAGGGGCTCTATTCGTCTAGACTGAAGTTCATGAGCAATCATTTTTGGCACTCAAGACAGCTTTGACCTCAGCTCCGGTTTTGGCCATGCCCAACTTTTCTAAGCCCTTCGTCATAGAGACTGATGCTAGTGGGACTGGTGTCGGTGCAGTCTTGATGCAGCAGGGCCATCCATAGCCTTCTTGAGTAAATCTCTCAGTCCATGTTTATAGGGCCTGTCCACATATGAAAAAGAATATCTGGCAATTCTTATGGCTGTTGAATAGTGGCGTAGTTATCTGCAGCTTGCTGAGTTTCACATCCTGACGGATCACAAGAGTTTGGTACAGTTGGAGGACCAGCGTCTTCATACCTCATGGTAGCAAAAGGTGTTTACTAAGCTCCTTGGGCTGCAATACCGCATTGTGTACAAGAAGGGTGTTGATAATGGGGCGGCCGATGCCTTGTCGTGAGCTCCGATTCTCCAATGTGTGGCCATGTCGGTCTGCCAACCAGAGTGGTTACTGGAAGTGCTGCAGTCTTATACCAATGATCTAGTGACTCAAGAGTTGTTGGCCAAGCTTTCCAATTCTTCAGTGTCTTCATCCCATTACACTCTTCACGGGACAACTCAGGAACCAACTTCGCGGGTTCAATCAGCGCCAGCACTCTCAGGGATTACCCTTCTGCCAGGACGATCAGGACTTTTAAATCACCTGCCCTTGGACTCACGCCTACGGCTCCCTTCCGAGGCGCACTTTATACTTATCGACTCCCAGCCTGAGGTGAGCTACTCGGCTTCGTGGTCGGTCTCCAGACCTAGCCAACTAAGAGAGAGGCATGTGTTCAACATGAACAGGAAAGGCTCCAAGATTCAGTCCTTAAGCGACACAGACAGAGTCACTACAAACCGACAAGCCTCCGCTCGGTCTTTAATTCAAATTAAGACAGGTTCTTTTCCACGATAGCAAATATAGCCAACCATGCCATATGTATGTCCCTATATCTCGCAGGTGACAGGAAATCACCTGACTTCTACCGCGTTTAAGCAGGGCTAAGCACTACACGAGCCTGAGCTACATAGGATTCAAGGTATCAATATCTGGACAAGGATTGGATAACCAATGCAGCAAGTGTTTGCATCCAACACCTAAACTTAATGCAACAATATATATGTAACAATAATACTTTAACGGCATTTCGGAAATTAGGAGGCTTAATATGCTCCGAGGCTTGCCTTTCACAAAGTTGCATGGATGGTGATCCGGGCACTCAACGGTGACCTTGTCTGGCACTTCTCCTGAAGGCTACTCCTCCTGAATCTCCGGTGTCGGCTGCTGCTGCTCGCTCGGTTCCTCGAATTCCAGTAGGGTCACTCCTTCTGGTACACCTATTGCATGCCGATGCACAAGATAAATATCATGGATGCATAAGGAATGACATGATGCTCAATGATGAATGAATCACAGTAAGTGTTTACCGAAAACATCACTGGACACTCGTTTACCGAGTAAGACTAGCCCTATTCAAATCACTTTAAAACAGGTATCTAATTTAACTTGAAGAACAAGATCAACTTACCTAACTTGCATAACCTAAGATAAAGATGCTCATCTTTAGTTAAAGACCTAACACATAAGAACATTACCACAAACTTAGAAATAGTAAAGGTATACATAATTTAACATTTAAAGTTTCATATGCATACAAGTAGTCCCTTAATTCAATCACAACCAGAGTTCTACAATTCCAAATGACTTGTATGAGGACATTCTGGAAAGCTTATGAAATTTTCTACAAATCAATGGTAAACAGCAAAGCATGATTCTTATGTTAACCAAATCAATTTCCAGTAAACCTAGAATCTGTCCAGAAATGACAGGGTTACTAAATTAATTATTTAATGATGATGCAAAAGCATAATTGGACCAAACCAAATTTACCAACTTGTTGCACATACCAGAGAAACATCAGAAAGTATAGTGCCAACTTCTAAATAAATTATTTAATATCCTTTTCTAATTTATTTAGTTAATTAGGTGATTAAAGCAATATATAGTAAAACTATTCATAAAAATCTACAAAAATTACAGTAGCTATCTCATGCTTCACATAGACTACCATAAAAATTTCAAAGCCATTGAGCAAGCAGAACTTGCTGTATCCAAAATAACAAGTGGCATGTCCATTTTTAGCATAATTAGGAAACCCTAATGAAAAGTGTCAAGAAATAGATTTCACATTTTTCCTAGCATCATTCTAGCATAAGAACCTTACTCACAAAATTTTACCTATACTGAATCTATAGAAAAATTATGAAAATTCACACAAGATCCATCCATTGATAAAAAGAAATTCTATAACTCAAAAACTATACATGCACTAGCTCTGAAATTTTAACCAGAGCTTCTACTAAGCAATAATAGATTACCCACAAAATTTCATAATTTTTGGACCACAGAAACTCAAGATAAAATTCAAACAAGTTTGCATGCATCTAAAAACACATTTCAATGTCCTATTTAATTCATCCAAAATTTCTAAAACATGTGCTCATATAATATTTTTATTAAATACTAGACATTACTAGGAACTCAACAAAATTGGAACCATAGCATTTGGAGCTACCAATTAGGAGATACACATTTTTGAATCATGCACACAATTCTGTGAAAAACAAAATAAACAAAACCAAAAACAAGAAAATCAACTTCGCAACTGGGCCGGCCCGAACAGATCCGGCGGCCCACGAAGCCCACACCCGCATACGCCAACGCGGCCCAGAAGCAGCGCAGCCCAGGTCAGGCTCCCGCCTCTGCGCTTCAGCGGCTGACGATGGGGACCCGCGCGTCAGTGAGAGAAACAGGGGAGGAGGAACGGCCGGTGGCGTAGTTCGTCGCCGGTGGCTTCTCCGGCGAAGGCAATGGTGCCAACTTGTTCGCCTCACCCAAGCGGACCTAGGGGAACCCTTTATTGCAGCTAATGACTCCGCTAGAGGGGGTGGTGATGGCCACGGCGGCGCGCGGCCACAGCATGGCCGGCTCCGGCGAGGCTACGGCGTCATGGCCCTAGTGGCTCACTCAACGAGCTTCAGCGTCACACACAGAAGCTAGCGCAAGGGAGAGAAGGGGCGATGAGGGGCTCGAGCAGCACGGCCACGTGCGAGCTCAGCCGGCGGCGGTCATGGTGACCCGGTGGAGCCACGCTCATGGGGAGGTCTACCTGAGGCGAAAATGGAGTGGCGATGGTGTCACGGACGTGGAGGAGCTCACAGTGGTGCTGTGGCTGGGATGAATCGGACCAAGGCGCTCAATTGAGGTGGATTTGGCTCGGCGCTGCTTCGATGTTCCGGTCGCCATGCTCTCGCGGAGGAAGGAGAGGGCAGGGTGAATGGCGAGTGTACGAGCGAGTGGCGAGGCGCTGGCTTGAAGTGGAGGACAACGGGCAGCGGCTTCAGATCAGCCACGGCGCATGGCAGCGCGATCAGCCGGCCGACGCCGGGTGTCACCCACGCGGCGCTTGTTTTCTGAACTCGGTCAGTCACTGTAGCACGCATTCAGTCGACTTGAACCGCCTGACAGCGCGAATTCAACGCCTTACTATGGCTAATCCAATGATACTTTGCAAAAATGGTGTACATGAAAAATGTAGATGTACCATCCCTCTACAATTTCTTTTCAAGGACCATGATCTACTTTCCCATGGATAAGCAGTTACATCAAGCCAAAGATGGCTCAATCACACTGAAATTACAGCCATGACTTAGAATATTTTCTAAGTGTGAAATCATCATGTAACTCTGACTTGTGGGCCAGGTTTGACCATGTTCCACACATTTTCATGAGTTGGCCATAAAACAACTTTTGTTCCTTAATAAATTAGCTACAACTTTTGTAAAGAGTGTATAGCCATGCAAAGTTTCCAAGTTGGTCTTTTGAATCAGTCAAACAGTGACACTCCAAGGGTTATTAAAAGTCAAACCTTCACTTGAGGGCACTTTGGTCATTTTGATCTACATGAACAATGTCCCAACAAGTAACCTAAGTGTAGTTAAGGTGTAATAGACCTTAATCAACCACTTTACAAAATTGTTATACCAACTTTTAATGCTCACATGTGATAAAGCAACTAAAACAAGCAATTCACTCATATGTTGCAATGCAATGTTTCACATGTTGCATGACTTTGTTGTTATCCTATACTTGTCACATTACTACCATGTTGCCATGTTTCAAAGTATGAGAATTTCATGTTACATTCACATGTTGCACTACTACCATTCTAAGCAATCAAGCATGAAACACACATAATTGAAAATGTTGCATATGCATGTTTCAGTAACAATGACATGCTGAGATAGATGATGCACATGTTTATGAAATGAAATGCAATTAGTGGAAGCCAAACACCTAGGGTGTTACAGCCTTCCCCCCTTAGAAAAAATCTCATCCCGAGATTTGGAAAGCGTACCATTTAGTATAGAAAGTTGGATGATTTTCTTTTAAATAATCTTCCCGCTCCCATGTCGCATCCCGTTCACTATGATTACTCCAAACTACCTTGTATAACTTAACTACTCGCGTACGAGTCACTCTTTCTTGAGTATCCAGAACCTGCACTAGCTTCTCCTCATAAGAAAGATTAGATTTCAAGTTGACTTTCCTTGTCGCTATTGTATCCTCGGGAATACGAAGACACTTCTTCAGCTGGGACACATGGAAAACCGGGAATATAGCTCCCATCTCACGTGGTAGATCGAGTTTATAGGCTACTCTTCCACTTTTCTCGATAATGCGGTATGGTCCAACATATCGAGGCTCAAGCTTCCTTTTGATTCCAAAACGCTTGACTCCTTTCATAGGGGATACCTTTAGATAAACATGATCACCTACTTCAAAATCAATAGGTTTTCTTCTCTTGTCAGCATAGCTCTTTTGCCTAGCCTGTGCGGCAGTCATATTCTTCCGTATAGTTCGAACTTGCTCTTCGGCTTCTTTTACAAAGTCAATACCATAGAATCTTCTTTCCTCGGGTTCCACCTAGTTCAAAGGAGTTCTACACTTTCGGCCATAAAGAGCTTCAAAAGGAGCCATTTTGATACTCTCTTGATAACTGTTGTTATAAGAGAATTCAGCGAGAGGTAACTAGTCCTCCCAAGAGCCTTTGCAAGAGATAAGACAAGCTCTAAGCATGTCTTCAAGAATTTGATTAACACACTCAGTCTATCCTGATGTTTGCGGATGATAGGCAGAACTACGGATTAGATGAGTGCCAAGATTCTGATGTAAGCACTCCCAAAAGCAAGCCGTGAATTGCGGTCCTCTATCTGAAACAATGGATTTGGGTACACCATGGAGACGTACCACTTGTTGAAAGTAAATCTCGGCATAATTGTGCGGATGATAGGTGGACTTGACCGGAATAAAGTGGGCGGATTTAGTTAGACGATCTATGATAACCCAGATGGAATCACAACCCTTTTTGGTAGTGGGTAATCCAACAATGAAATCCATGCTAATTTCTTCCCACTTCCAGCCAGGAATAGAGAGTGGCTGCAATAATCCGGGCCTCATGTGAATAGCCTTGACTCTGCAACAGTTATCACACTTTGCCATGTAAGCTGTGATTTCTTTCTTCATCTTGGTCCACCAATAATACAGCTTGAGATCTTGATACATTTTACTGCTACCAGGATGGATGGACAATTTAGAAGAATGGGCTTCAGCCATAATTTGATTTCTAAGTTCTTTGTCTTTGGGTACCACAAGCCTATCATTAAACCAGAGAATTTCCTTATCACCGACCCTAAAGTGCTTGGTTTCTTTCTCTTTCATCTTTCGCTTGATGTGAAACACACCCACATCAGTCTTCTAGAGCTCGATAATTCGACTTCTAAGAGAGCAATCCATAGTGATATTGTGGAGTACTACTGGATGAAGGAGGTGTGCCAGATGAAAGTCTTCACTAACTAAGGAATTGCAATGGGCCTTTCTGCTTAAGGCATCAGCAACCACATTTGCCTTACCAGGATGGTAGTGAACTTGAAGGTTGTAGTCTTTGATTAATTCTAACCATCATCATTGACGCATGTTCAACTCGGGTTGAGTAAAGATGTACTTGAGGCTTTTATGGTCAGTATAGACATTGCACACATTACCCAGCAAGTAATGTCTCCAAATCTTCAGGGCATGAACAACTACGGCTAGCTCTAAGTCATGGGTAGGATAGTTGACTTTATGCTTTTGAAGCTAGCGTGAAGCATATGCAATGACCCGGCCCTCCTGCATAAGAACACACCCCAAACCGGTGCCACATGCATCATAGTAGACATCAAAAGGCTTCTTGATGTCAGTTGTGCCAATACAGGAGCAGAGGTTAGTAAGGTCCGCAAAGTGTGGAAAGCCTCTTCACACTTCAGAGTCCACACAAACTTCTCATCTTTTTGAAGTAGTCGAGTCATGGGCTTGGTGATTTTTGAGAAATTCGGGATAAAGCGACGATAGTAGCCAGCCAAACCCAGAAAACTTTGGACTTCTATGACAGTAGTAGGTGCCTTCCACTCTAGGACTTCTTGCACCTTAGTAGGGTCAACCAAAATTCCATCACCAGATAACACATGACCTAGAAAAGGTATCTTGTTCAACCAGAATTCGCACTTGCTAAACTTAGCATAAAGCTGGTTGTCACGTAACCGAGTTAAAACAATTCTCAGATGTTCAGCATGCTCATCTTCATTCTGAGAATATACAAGGATATCATCAATGAACACGACGACAAACTTGTCCAATTCCGGCATGAATACAGAATTCATCAGGTACATAAAGTGTGTTGGAGCATTTGTCAACCCAAAGGACATGACGAGGTATTCGAACAAGCCATAACGAGTAGAGAAAGCTGTCTTAGGTATATCTTCAGGACGAATTTTGATCTGATGGTAGCCAGACCTCAAATCGATCTTGGAGAATACCTTAGCTTTGGAGAGCTGATCAAACAGAATATCGATGCAAGGAAGAGGGTATTTGTTCTTGATAGTAACAATATTTAGGGGGCGATAATCCACGCACATGCGCAAAGATTTGTCCTTCTTCTTCACAAAGATGGCCGGACAACCCCAAGGAGAAGAACTAGGCTGAATCAAACCTTTCTTTAAAAGCTCATTTAACTGACTCTTCAGCTCAGCTAACTCATTGGGCGGCATTCTATAGGGCCTTCGAGAAATAGGAGCCATACCCGGAATGAGTTCTATCTTGAATTCTACATCACGGTCCAGAGGTAATCCAGGCAAGTCATCAGGGAAGACATCTGGAAACTCACAGACAACCGGTAGATCCTCAATAGCTTTGGCTAAGGTAGCATTGGCTGTATTATGGATAGAGATATCACGAGGTAGCTGCACTAGAAAACCCTTCTTGTCCACAGGATCCCTCAACATTACCACACGGGTTGATGTGTCGATCAACACTCCATTCCTGCTCATCCACTTCATTCCTAGGATTACATCAATTCCTACCCCCGGTAGAACTACAAGATCCGTAAGGAACTCTCGATCCCCAATCTCAATCTTTCCATCTTTAACTACTTGGTTAGTCAGGATATTATTTCTAGCAGCACTAATACAATACCCTCCCTTGACAATTGTAATCACATTCATCTTAGGCATAGATGCAAAAGTAGAACTCACAAAGGAGTGTGAAGCACCTGAATCAAAGAGCACAACTGCTGGGTGATCATTAACAAGGAACTTACCAGCGGTGACCACTTCTCTAGCAGGAATTTCCTCCACAGTCGTGTAGTGAACACGCCCCTGATGGACGTTTCCTTGAGCATTCTTGGGAGGATAGGGACACTTATTTGCCCAATGACCAGGCTGGTTACAATTCCAGCATGGCCTGTTTGCTGGCGGGACATTGGAGCTGCCCTGCCCAGAGGTATTCTTTGGCAAGGAAATTGTGTACCCCTTGCGGAAACCAGTTTTAGCTTGATTTTTCTTCTGAGGTGGGCGGTACCGGACATTAGCATTGGGTGGACGGTACTGGGTCTTGGATACCATTGGAGCCTTAGACTGAGAAGCACCTGCCTCAAAGTTTCTTTTACGGTTTTTGGAAGCAGCATATATCTTATCATTATTCTCCTGAGTCAGGGTGTCACTGATAAACTCATTGAAGGTGACACACTTACAGTTGCCCATAGACTTCATCAATTTAGGGGAAAGTCCCCTCTTGAAGCTAGCTATTCTCTTGGCGTCAGTATCGACGAACTTGGGAGCATACCTTGCCAGGTTGTTGAATGCCTAGAGGTATTCATTAAGACTCTTGTTGCCTTGGGTTAGCTTCATAAACTCGGTATGCTTAATGGCCATGAGACCAGGAGGGATAAAGTGTCCCTGGAAAGCTGTCTGGAACTGGTCCCAAACTATCTCGATGTTTGCAGGGAAGGTGGTCCTGTGATGGGTCCACCAGATGCCTGCAGGGCCTTGGAGCTGGTGTCCTGCATACGAAGCCTTCATTCCTTCAGTCAAACGGAGCAATCCAAACCTTTGCTCTATCGTGCTCAACCATTCATCAGCTTGTAATGGTTCTTCTGCCTCACGAAAGATAGGAAGCTTTGTGTCCATGAAGTCCTTAAAGCTGCTGTACTAGTTTGGCTTGGGTCCCTGGCGGACATGCCGATCCTCACGGTTAGCCATCTAGCGCATAGCCTCAGCTAGCATGCGCTGACTTTCCATGACTGTCTGCATTAGCTCAGCTGGTGTGGGCGGTGGAGGAGGTGGTTGTTCCTCATTTCCAAGGCTACGACCGCGACGAAGATTATGAGCCATCTATAGCAAAAAGTTACAACGTAAGGGGAGAATCATTTAAGGGATACGAAATTTAATTAGTCGGGACAATCATATTTTAAAGGAGAGAGTAATGCAAGAAATGCCATGTATGCTTGAACATGATGCATGCACGATCCGTACGTCCTCACAAACCTAGAAAAATTTAAAGGCTAGCGAAATATACAGTGGCATACATACGTTCTCTCGTATACGGTAGCTAGTCGATCTACAACGATACGTTGTTAGTGTACCTACAGAAAATTTCATTTCAGCCTAGTAATTTCCCAAAATGCATAAAAAGCAAGCAGTAAACTAAATACTTTCATACATGCATCCCCTGATGCATATATTCTAGTATCACAGCTACCCGTCAGAGATACCCACATTTAAGTACTCTCATAGATACATCATTGAACATGTAAGTATGCGAGCAACCACAACTACTCTCCCCTAGACCGACGGTTGGACGGTCATGCTCTCACAACTCCCACTTACCAGAGCGTAGAGGTATTTTGATCCATACATTACCACCCAAGCGGATGGCATCCATACAATAGCACGCCGTATGGACGATGAAACAGAAACAAGCAGGAACCCCCAAGTTAGTACTTTAATAAGCCACCTAAGAGTCCTTATTTGGGCATAAGGGATATGACCACTGGCAACACTTAGTATTTAATTTAGGATTTTCACAAATATTTTTGTTTTAAATACACAAATGACATGTTTAGTGTCGAATCTTGCTCTGATGCCAGCTATAACAGAACCGCCCAATTTATACAAGATCAAGTACGGCTGTCCCCGCTAACACGTTGACACGCGCATACTTTCACTTATATAAATCCGGTAGTCTGCCGAGTGTCCCAAAAGACCTCGGTAAATCAACATCACAACCAAGATCGCGTGATTAAGCGAATACACATCACATACATAGAGTTGCAGTGAAAATAATATTATAAATGGGTTCACAAATAATAGTACAAGTTTGGGTTTCAAAACCGCTTAGTGAAAACAATCATAGCTTTCAAATGATTACATTAATATAAGTTCCAAATATATTGCTAGCATAAGTGACATCATCCGACAAAAGCATAGAGATGAGAAGTAAATATAGAATCACTGAGCCCATCGGTGGTTAGCCACCATCTTCAACAGGCCGAGAACTCCACCTGCAACATGGTGGGATAAACCCTGAGTACGAGAAGGTACTCAGCTAGACTTACCCGTCAAAACCAGAAATAAAGGACACCAAGGGTCATGCAAGGCTTATGAGGTGGGCTAGCTTGACACAGTTGCATAAAAGAGCTTATGAATATAGCGACCAATTTAAACTTAGCATCAAGCTTATCATCATTTACCTGTCCACTAGATTTGCACCTGTACTAGAGCACTCACTTATTAGGAGCAAACAATATTAACCATAGCAGGTATAATAAGGCTGTCATCATCATATCATCATTTCTGAACCATTATGTTATTTAGTGTATCTACATTGGAGATAAGCCCGTCAAGTTCTCACTAACCGGGAGAGATGGCGACTCGAATCGAATTACAACTCAGCTGAGGGGGTATTCCTAACTCTCACCCTAGCATACTTTGCAAGGGTAGCCGTGGGTCACCTTTGGGAAGTAGGAACCAACTTCGCGGGTTCGATCAGCGCCAGCACTCTCAGGGATTACCCTTCTGCCAGGATGATCAGGACTTTTAAATCACCTGCCCTTGGACTCATGCCTACGGCTCCCTTCCGAGGCGCACTTTATACTTATCGACTCCCAGCCTGAGGTGAGCTACTCGGCTTCGCGGTCGGTCTCCAGACCTAGCCAACTAAGAGAGAGGCATGTGTTCAACATGAACAGGAAAGGCTCCAAGATTCAGTCCTTAAGCGACACAGACGGAGTCACTGCAAACCGACAAGCCTCCGCTCGGTCTTCAATTCAAATTAAGACAGGTTCTTTTCCACGATAGCAAATATAGCCAACCATGCCATATGTATGTCCCTATATCTCGCAGGTGACAGGAAATCACCTGACTTCTACCGCGTTTAAGTAGGGCTAAGCACTACACGAGCCTGAGCTACATAGGATTCAGGGTATCAATATCTGGACAAGGATTGGATAACCAATGCAGCAAGTGTTTGCATCCAACACCTAAACTTAATGCAACAATATATATGTAACAATAATACTTTAACGGCATTTCGGAAATTAGGAGGCTTAATATGCTCCGAGGCTTGCCTTTCACAAAGTTGCACGGACGGTGATCCGGGCACTCAACGGCGACCTTGTCTGGCACTTCTCCTGAAGGCTGCTCCTCCTGAATCTCCGGTGTCGGCTGCTGCTGCTCGCTCGGTTCCTCGAATTCTAGTAGGGTCACTCCTTCTGGTACACCTATTGCACGCCGATGCACAAGATAAATATCATGGATGCATAAGGAATGACATGATGCTCAATGATGAATGAATCACAGTAAGTGTTTACCGAAAACATCACTGGACACTCGTTTACCGAGTAAGACTAGCCCTATTCAAATCACTTTAAAACAGGTATCTAATTTAACTTGAAGAACAAGATCAACTTACCTAACTTGCATAACCTAAGATAAAGATGCTCATCTTTAGTTAAAGACCTAACACATAAGAACATTACCACAAACTTAGAAATAGTAAAGGTATACATAATTTAACATTTAAAGTTTCATATGCATACAAGTAGTCCCTTAATTCAATCACAACCAGAGTTCTACAATTCCAAATGACTTGTATGAGGACATTCTGGAAAGCTTATGAAATTTTCTACAAATCAATGGTAAACAGCAAAGCATGATTCTTATGTTAACCAAATCAATTTCCAGTAAACCTAGAATCTGTCCAGAAATGACAGGGTTACTAAATTAATTATTTAATGATGATGCAAAAGCATAATTGGACCAAACCAAATTTACCAACTTGTTGCACATACCAGAGAAACATCAGAAAGTATAGTGCCAACTTCTAAATAAATTATTTAATATCCTTTTCTAATTTATTTAGTTAATTAGGTGATTAAAGCAATATATAGTAAAACTATTCATAAAAATCTACAAAAATTACAATAGCTATCTCATGCTTCACATAGACTACCATAAAAATTTCAAAGCCATTGAGCAAGCAGAACTTGCTGTATCCAAAATAACAAGTGGCATGTCCATTTTTAGCATAATTAGGAAACCCTAATGAAAAGTGTCAAGAAATAGATTTCACATTTTTCCTAGCATCATTCTAGCATAAGAACCTTACTCACCAAATTTTACCTATACTGGATCTATAGAAAAATTATGAAAATTCACACAAGATCCATCCATTGATAAAAAGAAATTCTATAACTCAAAAACTATACATGCACTAGCTCTGAAATTTTAACCAGAGCTTCTACTAAGCAATAATAGATTACCCACAAAATTTCATAATTTTTGGACCACAGAAACTCAAGATAAAATTCAAACAAGTTTGCATGCATCTAAAAACACATTTCAATGTCCTATTTAATTCATCCAAAATTTCTAAAACATGTGCTCATATAATATTTTTATTAAATACTAGACATTACTAGGAACTCAACAAAATTGGAACCATAGCATTTGGAGCTACCAATTAGGAGATACACATTTTTGAATTATGCACACAATTCTGTGAAAAACAAAATAAACAAAACCAAAAACAAGAAAATCAACTTCGCAACTGGGCCGGCCCGAACAGATCCGGCGGCCCGCGAAGCCCACACCCGCATACGCCAGCGCGGCCCAGAAGCAGCGTAGCCCAGGTCAGGCTCCCGCCTCTGCACTTTAGCGGCTGACGATGGGGACCCGCGCGTCAGTGAGAGAAACAGGGGAGGAGGAACGGCCGGTGGCGTAGTTCGTCGCCGGTGGCTTCTCCGGCGAAGGCAACGGTGCCAACTTGTTCGCCTCACCCAAGCGGACCTAGGGGAACCCTTTATTGTAGCTAATGACTCTGCTAGAGGGGGTGGTGATGGCCACGGCGGTGCGCGGCCACGGCATGGCCGGCTCCGGTGAGGCTACGGCGTCATGGCCCTAGTGGCTCACTCAACGAGCTTCAGCGTCACACACAGAAGCTAGCGCAAGGGAGAGAAGGGGCAATGAGGGGCTCGAGCAGCATGGCCACGTGCGAGCTCGGCCGGCGGTGGTCATGGCGACCCGGTGGAGCCGCGCTCACGGGGAGGTCTACCTGAGGCGAAAATGGAGTGGCGGTGGTGTCACGGACGTGGAGGAGCTCATGGTGGTGCTGTGGCTGGGATGAATCGGACCAAGGCGCTCAGTTGAGGTGGATTTCGCTCGGCGCTGCTTCGGCGTTCCGGTCGCCATGCTCTCGTGGAGGAAGGAGAGGGCAGGGTGAAATGGCAAGTGTACGAGCGAGTGGCGAGGCGCTGGCTTGAAGTGGAGGACAACGGGCAGCGGCTTCAGATCAGCCACGGCGCGTGGCAGCGCGATCAGCCGGCCGATGCCGGGTCTCACCCACGCGGCGCTTGTTTTCTGAACTCGGTCAGTCACTGTAGCGCGCATTCAGTCGACTTGAACCGCCTGACAGCGCGAATTCAACGCCTTACTACGGCTAATCCAATGTACTTTGCAAAAATGGTGTACATGAAAAATGTAGATGTACCATCCCTCTACAATTTCTTTTCAAGGACCATGATCTACTTTCCCATGGATAAGCAGTTACATCAAGCCAAAGATGGCTCAATCACACTAAAATTACAGCCATGACTTAGAATATTTTCTAAGTGTGAAATCATCATGTAACTCTGACTTGTGGGCCAGGTTTGACCATGTTCCACACATTTTCATGAGTTGGCCATAAAACAACTTTTGTTCCTTAATAAATTAGCTACAACTTTTGTAAAGAGTGTACAGCCATGCAAAGTTTCCAAGTTGGTCTTTTGAATCAGTCAAACAGTGACACTCCAAGGGTTATTAAAAGTCAAACCTTCACTTGAGGGCACTTTGGTCATTTTGATCTACATGAACAATGTCCCAACAAGTAACCTAAGTGTAGTTAAGGTGTAATAGACCATAATCAACCACTTTACAAAATTGTTATACCAACTTTTAATGCTCACATGTGATAAAGCAACTAAAACAAACAATTCACTCATATGTTGCAATGCAATGTTTCACATGTTGCATGACTTTGTTGTTATCCTATACTTGTCACATTACTACCATGTTGCCATGTTTCAAAGTATGAGAATTTCATGTTACATTCACATGTTGCACTACTACCATTCTAAGCAATCAAGCATGAAACACACATAATTGAAAATGTTGCATATGTATGTTTCAGTAACAATGACATGCTGAGATAGATGATGCACATGTTTATGAAATGAAATGCAATTAGTGGAAGCCAAACACCTAGGGTGTTACAGTCTGATTCGTTACAAGGGCCGTATCTAGTTTGGCAAGGATGCTGCCGTGCATTTAAAGTTGGTGCAAGCCATGCATGCCAACACAGTTGGTGGACACAGTGGGCTTCCAGTCACTTATCGGTGCCTTAAGCAACATTTTTATTGGCCAGGTTTGAAGGCTGAGGTGTGTGCTTTTGTGACTGACTGCACAATCTGCCAGCAGGCCAAGCTTGACCGCAGCAAGCTTCCAGGGCTTCTTCAACCGTTGTCGGTGCCTGAACGTTCCTAGAAAGTATTATCTCTGGATTTTGTGGAGGGTTTGCCTATGTCTGAAGGGTACAACTGTATCCTAGTGGTAGTGGATCTCTTCAGCAAGTATGCTCATTTTCTCAGTCTCCGTCACCCCTTCACCGCTGCTATAGTTGCCAAGCACTTCATTTCTCAGGTCTATCGCCTTCATGGTATGCCTTCGGCCCTTGTCTTTGATCGTGATAAGATTTTCACCAGTGCTCTATGGCGGGAATTGTTCAAGTTGGCCAAAGTCGAGCTTCACATGAGTATGGCCTACCACCCTCAATTAGACGGCTAGACCGAGCGAGTCAATCAGTGTTTGGAAACCTTCTTGCGCTGCTATGTTCATGCTTGTCCCAAGCAGTGGCATCAGTGGATTGATTTGGCTGAGTACTGGTACAACACCAGTTGGCATTCAGCACTGGGGAGATCTCCTTTTGAGGTGCTTTATGGGTATGCTCCTACACATTTTGGCCTTAGTTCTGTCGATGAGCAGCCTGTGACTGATATTGCGGGGTGGCTGCATGACCGTGAGCTGATGTTTGAACTGATACGACAGCATTTGCTCCGCGCCAAGCAGCGTATGAAGCAGGCTGCTGATTCCAATCGTTCTGAGCGACAATTCCAAGTTTATGATTGGGTCTTCCTCAAGCTTCAACCCTATGTACAAACATCAGTTGCCAATCGAAGCAATCAGAAGCTCGCTTTCAAGTATTTCAGACCTTACAAGGTGCTGGCACGTGTTGGCTCAGTGGCGTATAGGCTGGAACTTCCGCCGTCCTCTACGATCCATCCTGTATTCCATGTTTCTCAGCTCAAGAAGGCCATGGGTCCTCAACACATTGTCACTTCAACTTTACCTCCGGCATCGGCTCAATGGAGTGTTCCTGAGCGCATTCTTCAGCACCGGCAGTTGCCGCGTGGTAAGAAATACATTCAACAAGGTCTTATTAAGTGGTCTCACTTACTAGTTTCATTAGCCACTTGGGAAGATTTGGAATCTCTACATCAGCAGTTTCCTTGCGCCAAGCTGTGGCTACAACATGGCACGCAAGAGAGGGGGAATGTCAGCGCTATGTCGCCTGATGATGACCGGATGCCGGGTTCAGCTAGGCCAAGAGAACAAAGGCCGAAGAGACCCAGAATGGGCAACCCGCGCTACGCTGGGCCGGAGTGGGCATCCAAGTGATCCGCAACGGGGCGAACGCGCTGCAGCGGCTGACTGTATCGAGTGCGTAGTTATACTGGTCGAACGGTGTATCGGAGGGTATCAGCTATTGTAATGAACCTAACTACTGCTAAGAACTCACGCTGCTTCCGGTTCTCATGCTTTGCTTCCCTGCCTATATCCGATTCCTCCGTTCTTCCTTGATCCGCTGTTAACACAGTGCAACAAGAAAACTAGGACATTGCCTTTGCTTCAATGCGTGCTCAGATGCATTACGCATTGATATGGAAAAAGTTGTTTTCTGATGGAGTTGTAGAGTCGAGATGCTGGACTAAAGGGTGAATAGTCATTTCTAAAATAAATCGTGCCAGTAAATCAAAACAAATGCGGAATTAAAATTATCGATCTAGCTAAGACTACACACCCATCTATCTAAGTTTTCAAGCACCTTAAAAGGATCATAATCAGACAACAAAGGTGCTATAACATCCTAATGGGCCAAAGTGGGCCCAATCCAATCCAGTTATGGGCCGGTGCTACTGTAGCAGAGAAATGGCGCGGGTAATGTACCATCCAAACTCCGGGCTACTATAGACCGAGTACTGGTCACCTGAAAATAGGCCTGCAGAATTCGGGATACTGTTCACTGTTACTGTAGCACCACGAAAAACACTGTGCGCCCAGGTTTAGTACCATACTAGAAACTCAGGGATCGCCGGATCAACTTAAATACTAGGGCCAGGGACGCATAGTAATCTTCGGTTAACCGTTTTGAATGAAGCGAGGACGAAAGTTCAAGTGGGTTGCTACGCGGGTCGGACCACTCCTCGGAAGAGTGGGCCTGGGCCATGTATGTCAGGACTGGTTATTACAGGTGCCGAGCTAGCTAGAGCTCACCTAACAATTTTAGGAGCAAGATCACACAAACCTATGCCACTAGTACTTTAAGCAACGGGGGAGCTCCTACACATGCTAGCAAGCAAAAGCACAAAGCCACCTAAGCTTACTCGCAATGCTTAATAATAAGGCTACACAAGCCAAATTATAGAGCTCAAAACACTTAGCTACACAAACTAAGAAATGTAACTAACAAGGCATAGGTTGCTCACACATGTGTGAGCCTTGCAACATATCTAGACTATTTCCACCTTCATGGCATAGGTTGCTCACACATGTTGTGCTTGTGGACTAATCACCTGTGTATCTCAATTAAACACATATTAGTCCACCTAAGTTGTCACTCAATTACTAAAACCAAACAAGGACCTTTCAATCTCCCCCTTTTTGGTAATTGATGACAACTCTACAAAGATATATAAATTAAGCTTTTTTGGATTCATGTTGCTTGCCCAAGCAATTTTACCATGTGTAAATGATTTTGAATAAGTACCACAAACCTGAATTGATAGTATTAGCTCCCCCTACATATGTGCTAAGAGTGTTTGGTTTGAAGCTTGCACATATATATGGATTATAATTGTAGGAGAGTAATTACTACTAAATGATGTTAAGGTGTATAGAATAAACCTTTGAAGCGTGATACCAATCAGAGTTGCACCTTTAAGTTTATCATTAGCACCATGAGTAGCTAGACAACAAATATACAAGAAACCCCGTGAGATCATCATTATAAGCAAGGTTCTACTTTTTGCATAATAAACACAAGTCTAGCTACCATCCTATGCATGCTAGTTATCAATCAAGTTCTAACCTAGTTTATCAAAGTGATCATGAGATAGGTAGCACATTCCAAGTGGTGAAGCAAATGAAGATCATGACATGATGATGGTGATGCCATGGTGATGATCAAGTGCTTGGACTTGAAAAGAAGAAAGAGAAAAACAAAAGGCTCAAGGCAATGGTATAAGTGGTAGGAGCCATTTTGTTTCGGTGATCAAGACACTTAGCGAGTGTGATCACATTTAGGTTCGATAGCCATACTATTAAGAGGGGTGAAACTCGTGTCGAAATACGGTTATCAAAGTGCCACTAGATGCTCTAACTCATTGCATATGCATTTAGGATCTAGTGGAGTGCTAACACCCTTGAAAATGTTTGTGAAAAATATGCTAACACACATGCACAAAGGTGATACACATTGTATTTAGCACTTGGGAGCAAGGGTAAGAAACTTCACTCGTGGAGTAACCCTAAGTGTGGACAGTCCGACGGTGCCACCGGCGCACTGTACAGAAAAGACATGGTTTCACATAGTGCATTGGACGCTGGCCTCAACTGGACCGATGTGTTCGGTCAGTGGAAGCAGTGAAGACGCTGGCGTCGGTCTTTGACCGAATGCTGGGTCACTTCATGATCGGACACTAGCAGGGTGCGTCCGGTCCTACTGACGTGGCACCGCACAAATGAGACAGTGAGTGACCGGACGCTGGGTGAGTCTGGTCGATCATGACCAGACATGTTCGGTCGCAAGTGGAGGCTTACTAGAAGTGATCGGACGCTAGGGTTCTGCATTCGGTCATGATCTAACTGATGCATCCGGTCGCAGTTGGAACCTTATTAGAAGTGACCGAACGCTGGGGTCCTGCGTCCGGTTATGGCACTATGCTACGTTCGGTCATCACTTGACTGCTGGGATTGGGCGCTCAGTATTTAAAGAGAGGGATGACATGGCAGCCTTTTGTTGATCGGATGCTAGCAGGGTGTGTCCGGTTAATTTGACCGGAGCGTCTGGTCACCCCGAGCAACGCCCAGTGAAGGGGTACAATGGCTCTATTTCGTGGGGGCTTCTTTTTAAGCTCCATGGCCGGCTCTAGCTCACTCTCTTGGCTATTTGCATTGACGTAGCAACCTTGTGAGCTTAGCCAAAGCCCTCCCACTCATCTCCATCATTGATTCATCATCTTTGTGAGATTGGAAGTGAATCCAAGTGCATTGCTTAAGTGTTTGCATCTAGAGGCACTTCGTGTTCGTGTTTTGCTGTGGGATTTGCTTGTTACTCTTGGTGGTTGCCGCCACCTAGATGGCTTGGAGCAGCGAGGATCATCGAGCGGAGGTTGGTGATTGTCTCCGACTCCGATCGTGGTGATTGTGAGGGGTTCTTGACCTTTTCCCGGTAGAGAGCCAAAAGGTACTCTAGTAAATTGCTCATGGCTAATGTGATCCTTATCTTGTGTTGGTTGTGCGGCACCCTATTGAGGGTTTCGCGGGTGATGCCAATCAGCTCATGAACCTCCAAGTGAGTGAATCGCCACAACGAGGACTAGCTTGCTGGCAAGCAAGTGAACCTCGGTAAAAAATCATTGTGTCATCATTTGATTCTGAGGTGATTAGTCTTTGTTGGTATTTATTCTTGTGATTGATTGGTTCATTCCTTGACTCGGCGGTATAACCATCTTGCTCACTTTCTCTTTACATTACCTCAAACTAGTTGTCAAGTTATTTAGTGTAGCTAGTCGTGAGAGCTTTTAGTTTGGTTAGTGTGGCTCTTTAGTTAGCCTTTGAGAGCACACTAACTTAGTGTAGGGACATAGCCATTGTGTGGATAGAGACTATATAAACTAGAATTGTGGTCGGTGGCTTGCATTTTTAGTAGGCTAGCGCAACACTCGCTTCGCCTCATATTTGTCTAACCGGTTTGCTAAGTGTTGTTGTAGAAATTTTTAATTGGCTATTCACCCCCCTCTAGCCATTAGGACCTTTCACGTAGTGCAATGGTTAACCCATAGGGGTACAATTTTTTGCCTTTTATTTTACTACTACAGACGCATTTTTATAACACGCGTCTGTAACATGAAATCTTTTGTGGTTGAATGCTTAGTTTGGTTGACAAGATGATTTCAAATCTAAAAGTTGTCAACTACAAAGTTTCATAACTTTTCAAGATCTACAACTTTTATTTTGGTAGTTTCTCCATTTGAGGTCATTTAAAAAATCAAATTTCAAATTTTTGGAAATTTAAACTTAGTTTTCAATGACAAGATGATTTCAAATGAAAAAGTTATCAACTACAAAGTTTCTTGGCTTTTCAAGATGTACATCTTTTATTTTGGTTCTTTCTCCATCCGTGGTCGTTTGAAAAAATCGGCGTCTATTTGTAGAGGCAGCTCAATAGAGTAGTGTACTATACCATCACAAACAACAATATAACATGAATTACAACTAAAACTTCTCAGATTTTCATCACATATACTCAGGATAGAACATCTTCCATTACCAAAAGCAAAAGTGTTTTGATCATGCATACATCCAGATATATACATATGAACACTAGCTACTCATGCCCACTTGCATTCACTGAAGAACCTAAGACACTCATGGCAGATCCTACACTCCTCGCTATAGAACAGGGCCCACGTCTCCCATGCTTTGTCGACCTCGGTGATGTCGTCGCAGCCTCTACCTCGGCACTGATGCTTGTCCTGGCGAGGCACCGAAGAGGTAGAGCAGGCCTCGTTGCACGACGTGGCACCACCAAGTCATCCTGCAACATCACCCTTATAGTTTGGCGACACCGTGCATAGGTCTAGTTCTTCCATGTCGCATTCTTTGCCGCCAGACCCTCTTTGTCACCTTCCAACTTCCGCAGCAACCGTCGGCAGTGGCGTCATTGGCGGCACCGCTGTTGGACCTATAGAGTGCAAGAGAGAAAACATAGGTAGCCAAGTCAATGCCTGACTTGGTGGCATGCTCCAGCATGTCGAGCCATGGCCTGATGGTGTTGTGGCCTTCCTTGAAGACGGCAGACATCCCTACTTTGAAGCAGGCCTTTGTGTGGCCGATGCTGGTGAGCCTGGTGATGAGGTTCGCGCGATACTTGTGCGAGTAGTAGGGCTCCCAGGCCGCATGGTTCAACACCGGCTCCAGTGGGATGCTCCGTCCCACGTAGGCGATGCCGTACACCCTTTGCATCTGTGAGCACATTGTCCGCAGGCTACCGAGGTCCTCCATGGGATCCGCTGTGGCCTTGGTGATACGACTCGCAACCTTAGCAGCCAACTCCATCGGAAGCTTCTCCACCAGACGACAGTGGCAGTGGTGGGGGAGCGACATGAAGGCAGATCAAGATTGAGCTGAGCACACTAGGGAGAGGTGGATTGCCGGGGATCAATGCAAAAGGTGAGTTTCTTGAATGAAGGTGGAGAGGTGGAGCGGGGAGAGGTGGGATTTTATGAGCGCGCTGTTCTTGAAGTTTCCGTTTGGCCGCGGGAATGGCGAATGTCGTAGTGGTGTGAATGGAGTAAACCGCGTAAATGCATCTATAGCATAACTACTAGCTCATTAATTCATATTGCAATCTGATTCAATTAGATTAATTAAGGAATAAAACATTCCAGCCTTCACATTCACAAGTGAGCAAATTTGGACAAATTTCATTTGCATTGTCGCTATGTTCACTCATCATTTCAGTTGCATTCAATGCAAATTTGGACAAATTTCAGTTGCATTGTCACTATGTTCACTCATCATTTTAGTTGCATTCAACATCTACACATAACAAACTTGGACACCAAATTCCATACATCCATTCATTTCATTCATTCAATCAATGCATTGGGGATTACTTCATTACAGCATACATCAGAACACATCCAAGGACAACACAGACAACACACACAATAAACATGTTCATCTTCCACTTCAAATTCTCCAGCTTCTCCTCCAAGTTTTTCTTCTTGGTGTCACCATTTGGACTGTCGACTGAACCTTCTTCTTCATCTAGCAGCTCTGCCCAATTCAAAGGGTGAACAATAACGATGCCATGATCCTTCAACTACTAGAAGTACTCCTTTTCGAATTGATAGTAACCACAAAGCTTAGGAAACTAAAAAACAGCCACAAATTAGAACCCTAACTATGCAAATTGGGAGGATAACTGTCGATGGAATATCGTCGGTAGTCCTCCGAGGGGTATCCTACGAAGGTAGATTGATCGGCAGTGGTGCGCATAATCAAGAACAAGAAGGCAACAAAGGCACAAGAGTTAGACAAGTTTGGGCCATCTGCACGACGTAATACCCTACTCCTGTGGTCTGTTGGATTGTATTGGCTATCGTATGATGTTGCGTGTGTTTTGAGGAGGTCCCCTACCTGCCTTATATAGCTGGGGGTAGGGTTACATGTTGGTTAGATCTATGAGATAACTGGTAAGTAATAACAGATTACAGGGATTATGGGATCATAACATATCCTAACAGATAACGTCGTATCTTCAGGATATGTTCCCGATGTCTTGCGGGGCGCGCCGAGCAGCGCCGTGCTCCGCAAGGCTTTGTCTTGTGGGCTGGACCACCCCTGGCCATGCCGCCCATGTAGTCTGCCGTGGGTATTCGAGGTCGTACCCCCATAGCTAGTCCCCAAGCACCTTGTATCTGTTGTGCAATGCCGTCTTGAGCTTATCTGAGCAGGTGTAAACAAAGTCGAGCAGTCAGACTCATAGTCCGACCACCTTAATGAGTCGCTGAGCAGTCGTGGACCATAACCGACCAGCTTAACTGTCCGACCGAGCATGGGCTTACCCAAGTAAAGCTTCCTAGAAAGATGTAAGGAGCTCAAGTTCAAAATCGAAAATTTCCTCGTTGTGAACCAAGTGTGCCCACTTAGATTCCGACCACGACAAAGGGAGATAATCTTCTTCAACTTTAGGAGGCACTGAGTCTTCCAATGAACAGATTAAAGAAAACACACTTAGTCCCTGAGCCTGATAGTAGGTGACATGGTCATGTGGTGCTAGGGTCTAGAAAGTAGAAGAAATGCAGAAGACTAGCCGAGCAGGCAACCAGTCCACGGGCTGAGCCCTAAAATGAAAAGCGCACATTCACCGCAAGGTGAAGTGCACCCACTTAGTCCCTAAACCTGACAGTAGGTGACGTGGTCACGTGGTGCTAGGGGCAGAAACAACAGTAACCAAAAAAGTCGCCAGTATGGTGAGTAACCAAATCATAATGATGACGTAGTCCCCAAGCCACAAGTGAAAATCTCGAATAAACCAGGAAGTGCCAACTACTCAAATCAAGGAGAAAAAGCTAGAGTAATGACTGTATAGTAGAAATTACTGAGCCATGATGGTATTGTGGAGTGGTCACGAATATTCGGTGTGCAGTACCAAGTTACATTGAAAGATGGGCGATATGGGCCGCAGTTGTGCGGAAGCCTAGATAACGGCCTAACACGCTGCTTTGGGGAATTCAGAAGGGCGCAAATCAGCATGGTGCGGTTTTCCAAAAACCCTTAAATGCGAAGAGTGGGCAGGGTGTCTTTATAACTGCATCGCCACACTCCACGCTCCCACCTTTTCCACTCCATCACTTCATCTTCCTCCTCGCCCTCGCGCTCCCCCATTCGCATTCACACGCACTCTAGATCTGAGGGATGGCACCGAAGAGGGGAGGTGGTAACATGAAGAAGGTGGCCACCGGGGTGAGCCATGACAAGGAATGGGCACCATCACTCATGGGGGAGATGGAGCTCAACGAGATGGTGGAGGCAGGTGTTCTTCCTGACCGTGTCACCACCGGATGGCGTCTGACCAATGGTGAGCCCTATCCGATGCCACACACCGATGGACTCGTTGTATTTGAGGATTATTTCTGGCATGGATTAGGGCTTCTAGTGCATCCTTTCTTGTGGGATCTGTTGGAGTATTGGGGAGGAGCTTGTGTAATCTTCATTCGAACACTATTTTACACATTTCTATGTTTATCCACTTCTGCGAGGTTTATCTTGGCATTCTTCCCCATTTCAATCTATTGTGACACTTTTTCTGGCTGAAGAAGAAAGGAGGGGGCAGTTCCAAAGTTGTCAGCGGTGTGTATCTATAGCTCCACGACGGGATGGCGAGTGAATACATTCCTATGCCACTAAATACCTCACTGAAGGGGTGGAATTTCAGGTGGTTCTATATGAAGCAAAGTGATCCTGCTATCCGATGCAACGTCGACCAGATTCTAGAGAATCAAAGGAACTGGTCAGGGAAACCAACCAGTACCGATATGGAATAGGTGAAGGAGCTCCTTTAGCTAATAAAGGGCATGAAGATGAGTGGAGTAGTGGTGGCGGTGAACTTCATATTATGCCACATCCAGCCCTGCAAGGAGAGGGCTCATGCGGGCTTTGACTTCAAGGGAGATACTGATGGCACCCGGGAGAGGACAGAGAATCTAGCGAAGGAGGTTGTGCTACACTGGCCCGCTAAACAATTCGCTCCAAACATGTCGTACACCATGCCTAGGTAGCTGAAACCCTTCAACTACATGAACCCACCTCCTCAGGTAAAAATCTCGACTGTTGTTCTAGGTGCTTTTTATCTCGTGCCAGCGCTGAGCAGTGGACTGATTTGGTTGTGGAAAGATCCATTGGCAGGAACAGGCGGCGTACTTCTCAGGCGTGCTGACGAGCGATTGGCCAAAAGCAATGGATGCTAGGCCGACCACTCAGCCGGAGGAAGGTGCCATCAGCACCTCATCCGAATCCAGAGGCAAATGTGCTGGTCAAAAGGAGAGTTCCCCCTTGGTATCGAAGAAAGTTTGGGGGAAGAGGGCGGCGAAAGATGAGCTGGCCTGAAAGAAGAGAAGAACGGTAGATATAGCTCCCCGCAAGCTGGTCAACATCTCATTTGGTGGCGATCGGACCGCTTAGACGCAGAGTGCAGCGATGTCTGAGTGGTCGGACGATGACGAGGCTCTAGTAACTCCCCCTCCAAGCACTAAAGCGTCATTGCACAACACACATGCGGAGGTGCAATCGAAGGGAGGGGAAGGAGTCCCTGAGCAGTAGGTGGAGAAGATGTCGACAGGGGGCCACAAGACCTCTAGCCCAGGACACGTAGGTTGACCCTAGAGTAGTGCCTAGGTGCTCGGGAAGACAGCGCCGATTTAGAACCATTTATCGAGAAGCTGACATGTAAGTATCTTTGCCTTGGGATCAGTAGCTATCCAATTTTTATAGTTGCGGTGATCGATGAGCTAATCTAATGCAGAACGGGGTGCGTGAAGGATCTAAATCCTTCAGGCCAGACTATCGAGTAGCCAGGGGCTGGTCCCAGCATGGAGACATTGCGGACAAATTATGTCCTAGAGTCCTTGGGTGCTCGTCGGTTTGCAGAGGATTCGACCACCGCTGCTGATGGAATTGGACGTGGAGAGCAGTCGGTGACAACAGTGGGCTATTCGATGGAGACGCTAGGAGCAACGATGAGAGCCACCGAGTCTTTGGAGGTGGGAGCGGGAGCTATCGACGTCGTGCCTGAATCTAGGGCACAGAGGCCGGCAGCATCGGAGGAGCAAACGGCGCACCCTGAGATGCCACAGGGCATGGTCGGTCGCTCTGTGCGGCCATCGAGCCCCTAGGGAGCGCCACCGGCTGTGGAGGAAGAGGACGAGGTCGAGGAGATTGAGCATGAGGGATGACGAACTCAAACCATCCACATCTTCCGCAAGCGAGGGGAGGAAATTATGGTTGTAGAAGAGGAGGACACCACCAGGGAGGTAAAGAGGCTATGGTCCACCCTTTGCACAACTATGAAGCAAATTGAGGTTAGTGTTACGTCAGCAGTGTCCGTCTTTGGCGTTGAAGACTATGGTCTTTTATAATCTTGGTGCTATGCAAGGCATAGCGTGGACTGCCACACAATGGCAGCAGTTGATCAAGAGGATGGAGCCCCTCACCGAGGAGAATGAGAAACTGAGGGAGGCGATGAAACTAATGGAGAAGAATGTCCAGAGGGCCCAGCACAAAAGGGATCTTACTGAATCAAACACCAAGGACCTGGAGTACCAAAAGGGCACCTTATCCGAGCAGTTGAAGATCATCTCTGAGCAGCTAGGGCGCACCTCTGAGCAGCTAAAAAGCATCTCCGAGCAGCTGGAAAGTGTCTCCGAACAGAAGAAAGGTACTGTGGATCGGTGAATTTGTTCTGCATTGCCGAACAATTTTGATGTTGCTGTCGACTGTTATGTTTGTAGAGCAAGATGCGGAGCTCGGCCAGTTGCGTCAAGTCATCAGTCAACTCTAAGAGGAGAAGGAGAAAGTGTCTGGGCGATTAGAGAAACTGGCCGAGGATCTGGAAGGTGAGTAGTTCATGGTCGGAGATCTTGCTAATATGATTTCTCTATTTGACGAGTCCCTTTGGTGTCTACAGAATACCGTTGAAGAACCAAGGCATAGTTTGACGTGCTGGAGCTAGAGGCAAAAATCCAGAGGGGAAAACTTGATGCCGTGGTGGCCGGAGTCAGGCTGGTGCTCGACTATATCGACATGGAGGTAGCTCCTCAGCCCAACGATAGGCCGCCCCGTCTAGACGCCATCATTGATAGGTGTAAGGTGGCGTGGGAGAACTTCAAAGGCTTCAACCAAGATGTCGTTGTCTTCGTCATGATACATGCCCTGGTGGTGGTCCGGTCTCACTACCCTGCAATCAATCTTTGAGCGATAGGGGCCGAATTCGCTAGTGGGACGGGTGCGACGAAGGAGAAGCAGCTGAAAGATGAGGTGGAGGACACGGCGAAGAGGCTGGCCAGCGATGTCGATCTATTCGGCAAGGTAGACGGTGAGGGCCAAGCTCAATAACCTGAGTGGAGAGGAACCTATATGGGACAACTAGAAAGGGGAGTTAAATGCACAAGGGCCTAAGCAAACATTTGTGTATTTGTATAAATGTTGTAAGTAGACGACATGTGCGTGTTCAGGCGGCTTGCTAGCGCTTGCGGTGAAAAAGAGACGTGTTGTTAACCCTAACACATTTATACATGGTATAAGTAGCGTCCGAGTAGTTAGTTCATTACTAGGCTCTTGGCCTTGGCTAGCCCATATTCCATAACACCAAGCGCTAGAGCCCATGCACGTGTAGGAGGAATAGACGTGACAGAGGAACCACAGCCAACCACCCATAACATAGAGCGCTGGAGCCCATAGCACGTGTAGGGAGAGATCAAAGATAGGGTTTTCACCAAAGAACATAGAGCGGAACATGTGCTGCTCGATGGTTGGCGGAATATCTCAAAGATATTTTAGTATGGAGAAACGGGGTGAAGCATTTATGGAGATCACATATAATTGTCAGAGTTTGTTAAGGAGTAGCTTGGAGCTAGTAATCGTAAATGGAGATTAAACTGGAGTGGAGAAATAATTGAGATGAATTATGGCAACAAAAACTTCATTCATTATGGAGTGAAGAGTACATATCTAGAGCATTTTAAGGATAGAAACGTATAAGTTGCTCGATGTGCCACGAATTGGGGATATCGATTCCCTATTTTTGATCTCTTCTGCTCTCAGCGGCGGTGAGACCCCCGAAGATAGTGGCGACCACTTTGTTGTGATCCTGGAAGGCGTTATTGTTGTCCCCAGGTGGTCGGCGATCTCTGGCTCTGTCATCGTTGTTGTCGTCCTTCTTTTAGGCCTGGAACTCCTTAGCCAAGCCAAGGCAGTCCTTCATCTTGTGCTTGTTGTTCTTGTGGAGGGGGCATGGGCCTTTGAGGATTTTCTTGTACTGCCCATCATAGTTACGTTTGGTGTGAGGTTCATCAATGGTGGTGACGATGTTGTTTGGTCGGCGGCGGCAATATTGACTAGCTTTGGACCCTTTTGGCCGATCACAGCTACTATCATGATGGTGGCCGCGGTCATCGTAACGGCGGTCACTGTGGCGTGGTTCATCGGGGCGATCATCGCTGTGGCAAGTTGGGCGGTGAGTGCTCACATCCTCATTGAAGTGAACTTTGGCCTAGCCTCTTTAGCGTCGGCGTACTGATCGGCGGTCGTGATCATCTCGCCAATCCCCTTTGGTGGCTTACGATTGAATTTGGAGTGGAGGTCACGGTGATGGAGTCCTCGGACAAAGGCGGTGATGACTTCTGCTTCTGTGATGTTAGGAATAGAATTCCTCATCTTGGAAAAACATCTAATGTAGCTACGGAGAAGCTCAGACTATTTCTGATAGATGCAATTCAGATCATGCTTGGTGCCCAGCCGAGTACACGTAGCCATGTAGTTGTCGGTGAAGACCTTCTTCAATTATTCCCAAGATTTGATGGAATTTGGGGCGAGGCTCGTGAGCCAATTCATTGCGGTTGGCGTGAGCATGACGGGAAGATAGTTCACCATAACACTGGTATCTTCCCCGGTGGCACGCATGGCGATGGCATAAGCTTGTAGCCACTATGTGGGGTTCATCCGCCCCTCATAGGGCTCGACCCCGATGATTTTGAAACCACGGGGCCACTTGAGTGTTTGGAGTGCTCTCGTGAATGCTTGGGGCCCTTTGAGATCATCATCGTCAGGATCTGTAGCATTGCTAGCGTTAAGTCGCTGTAGGGCTGCATCCGGATTACCGAACTCTTGCTCGTATTCTTGACGCTAACGTACTTCCTCTTCATGGTGAGAGAAACAGCGCCCGTCGATATGACGTCATGCATCCTGGAGATTGTTGATGTGCGCTCGAACATCTTGGTCGACTTCTTGGTCATGTTAGCGAGGGTAGTCGATACGGTTCCCCCAAGCACCCCCTAGAGGGGTCATCCATCATCACAATGTTGGTCGGCAAAATGGCTTCTGTCGGGGCAGCGATTGGATCTTGGCACGGTGGATCGGTGATTCAAGCTTGTCGAGTAGGAAGGTCCCTGATCCTAGCGGATCTCGTTGACCTGGCAGTACGCAACATTAAGCATTGTGGCAACCTTGGCGACCTCTGGCGTTTGTTCGAGCTGAGCGAGCTCGTTAGTGGCCACGGCCAAGTTGGCGCTTGGGGCCTTATAGACATCGTGGCCGTCGACACAGACGAATTGATCGTCGAGGTTGCGGTAGAGTGGGCATGGCCACCCTTACGAGTTGAGTTGTTCTCTGTTGTGAGCAGCCTCGGCTAGCATAATGGTGGCCTCATTCGTTCAGCGCTACGCATGGTTGGCATTTCTGTTGAAACGAGCTGCGCAATCCTCATCGGTTTCTCCATCCCATGGAGGGCTATCGATGCTGACATTAAAGATCCCACCTCCTCAGAAGGGTGGAAAAGGAGGTTGGATGGCGGTGATTTTGGCGACAATCTCCATAGACCCATGGGACTCAGAGTTTGGATTTTCCTCTAGGATGGTGTGGAGGGATTCTTCGAGACATTGGCCGATTCATAGCATATTAACAATCGGCAAGAGCTGGTCGGCAATCAGGTCGGCGAGGGGATAGATGTCTCCCATCTGGTTGGTGAACTTGTCCCTTAGGGCATCCTGATGGATGGTGGCCATAACCCCTGGAGCTTCCTGATCGGCCTTTGATAGATCGGAATCAGAGGGTGGTCGGCGCTGAACCAGAGTGGTCAGAGCTGATTCCATAAGGGAGAGGTTGTCGGCAAGCTTCTGGCTGACCTGATCGATGGATGCAATTAGATCATCGTTGTCGATCTGCTTCCTTGGATAGCGGGGGAGCAGACGACGAGTTGTTGGTGAAGACGACCTCGAAGGTGGCTCCGAGATCAGATCTGCTATTGCAAGTGTTGGTGTGGTCGGCGTAGAATCGATCTGCACTGGCTCGATGATCTCTCTATCTCTATCAGCATTGATGACCTAGGAGATCGATTCGGCCATAAAGATATGGTCAGGCTTTGGAGAGGACGAACAGCGTGCAAAACGTACCATCTTGTTCATCATAGAAATAGCACGCACACCTCTACCTAGCACGCCAACTGTCGACAGAATATCATCGGCAGTCCACCGAGGGGTATCCCATGAAGGTAGATTGATCAGCAATGGTGCACGTAATTAAGAACAAGAAGTAATAGAAACATAAGAGTTAGATAGGTTTGGGTCGTCTGCATGACGTAATACCCTACTCTTGTGGTCTGTTGGATTATATTGGCTATCATATGATATTGAATGTGTTTTGAGGGGGTCCCCTACCTGCCTTATATAGCTAGGGGGTAGGGTTACAAGTCGGTTAGATCTAGGAGATAACCGGTAAGTTATAATAGATTACAGGGATTACGAGATCATAACATATCCTAACAGATTACCACCGCGCTGCTCGATGGTGAAATTCATCGTCGTTGTTCCATCTTCTCCCAATTTCCCACTCTTAGCTCTGCTTAGTTCTTGCGGTCCTCCTCAAACCAATATAGACACCTCTCGCCACCGCAATCGCCCTCAGCATCGGTTGCCGCTACAGCCATGCCACCATGGCCGCCATGGGTAGCTCGCCATGGCCAGCTCATTTCGGCGCTCCTCCAGTGATCTCGCTTATTGTTTTAGCTCTCCTGCAACTCCAGGATGCTCATCGGCTCCATTCTTTTACCTCTAACATGCAGGTCGCACTGGAATGGCAACCTCACCACCAGTTCATGCCGCTACACGTGCCATCACCACTAGCCATCTAGCTCCGCCTCGTCCCTAGTTCAACCAAGCAGTGCATCAACATTGCGGTGAGCTATTGATGCTGCCTGAGCCCTTCGACTAACCTCTACCATGCTGTATAGGCTGGAGCACCGCTGCACCGCCGTTCTGCGTCCGCCACACTACCATGGCTATGGTCGAGCTCGAGTCTGACTCTAACTCATTCCTCTCTATAGTGTACTCGATTAGGCGTGCTCCGACCGTGCTTCACCATCTCGAGCTACAGGGGATCACTAGCGTGCTCAGCTCTCCTCCCTGGTCCTCGGCGTGCTTTGCTCTTCGGTCTCCTGTTCTTTGGTGTGTGCTTCTTTTGTAGACTATGGAGGATCGAGGCCACTAGATGTATCTTTAGAACCATACTTGTAAGGAGTACTTGGAAGGACTAAAACATTTCCTAGCTGTTGCAAAGGCAGACATGAGGAATGTACATAAGTCATCTATGTTGTGCCCATGTGTTGACTGTAAGAATGAGAAGCAGTATTTGAATCAGTTGTCAGTCCATGCCCACCTAATTCTTTGAGGATTCATGGATGACTATAGATGTTGGAACAAACATGGAGAAGAAGGTGTCAATGAGCGAGATAGTGAGGAAGGACTTCAATGAGGAAGCACCCTTTGGTAATGAGGAAGCACCCTTTGGCAATGAGGAACTATGTGATGATCATGTAGCAGAGATTGCTACCAGCCCTGTCCCTACGGTTGAGAATCTAGAGGAGATGGTGCGTGATGCCTTTGGCTTTGATGAGTAAACTGGTTTGGAGTTCAAGAAGCTAAAGCAGCAGTTGGAAGATATGAAGACACCACTCTATCCGAGTTGCAATGAGAGGTATACGAAGTTGTCCACTTCACTAAAGCTTCTCCAACTGAAGGTGGCACATCACTGGACTGACAAGGGCTTTACAAAATTGCTAGAAGTGCTCAGAGATATGTTTCCCGAGGGGAATCAAATACCTAGGACTACATATGAGGCCAAGAAGATTGTTTGTCCGATGGGATTGAAGTTCGAGAAAATTCATGCTTGCAAGAAAGACTGCATCCTGTTCTATAGTGATAATGCAGCCCTCACTAAATGCCCCAAGTGTGGGACCTCTCGTTATAAGCGAAGAACTGATGAGGGTGATGACAGTGAGGAGATGCACCGTAGAGTTCCTAGGAAGGTTGCTTGGTACTTCCATATAATTCCTTGCCTGAAACGTTTATTTGCAACCTCCAAGGATGCACGACTGTTGAGCTGGCACTCGGATGGGCGGACGGTTGATAATTACATATGGCAACCAACAGATGGTATTCAGTGGTGGGTCATTGATTTCAAGAATCAAACTTTTGCTAATGAGCCAAGGAATCTTTAGTTTACACTCAGCACGGATGGCATGAACCCATTTGGTAACATGAGTAGCTCACATAGTGTGTGGCCCATGCTATTAACTATCTACAACCTTCCCCCATTGTGGGGGTATAACCCTAGGTACCCACGGCAATGAACATGGACCACACCACTAGGGGAGGTCCAGCCCATAAGATCAAGGCCTACGGTGCTCGGCTCTGGTCAGCGTGCACTGTAAGGCAATCAGAAGACATCTTGGCGATGAAGGAAGATATGTTCGGATATGATAGATATTGTATTCCTTGTAAATACTTACCATATAGCCAAATAGATCTAGACTTAAACCGACCTATAACCCTACCCTCTAGACTATATAAGGCAGGTAGGGACCCCTCGAATGCATCTCATATTCAATATAATCCATCGAAGACACATGACATAGGGTATTACATCGATCAGACGGCCTGAACCTATCTAAATTGCTTGTCTCTGCGCTTGTGTCGCCATCTGGTTCGTATCACGCACACCTCCACCGATTCATCTACAACCGTGGGTATACCCCTCGGTAGACTGCTGACCAGATTTCATCGATAGTGGCATGCTAGGTAGGGGGTGTGCATGTTGATTCCATGGTGAGCCAGATGGTCCGCTTCTCGAGCTCCATGATCCTTCCTGAGCTAGGTCTGATCTTCACGGTCGGATCCATGACTTGGATCATCAGCCCCGACGACAACGGGGAGATCATGGAGGCAGTATAGGATCACCCTGCGCTAATCATACCAACACTGTTGGGTAAGGAGATCCATCAGCAATGATGATCTGATCGCATCCATCGATCAGGTCACAGACCGCTTAGCAGAATGCCAGCTCCTCGTGGATTCGGTCTTAGATCAATCTAGAGCGAGCGAGAAAGTTCCTGCACTCCAAGCTCACCATGCCACAAATGCTGAGCACCCTGCTCATGCACATCGTCCAAGGTGGCAAGATGAAGATTTGGTGATCATGGCATCTCCGGAAGGGCGTACCGTTCAATGCCGACCACTCCCTGCCCTGACGGAGAACATGCAGAGGCCCTATTCTTTTGGGCTGGTGGATGTGGATCCGATCTATCGGAATGCCCTGCACCATCTTTTCGCCGACCACACCAAGCACAGCAATGTTAATGGCCTCTACCAGATCGACCTCCTAGAGGCCAACCAGCCTACGGCAACGGTAAACATGGTGCAAATCCGGTAGCTTCCGGATGACACGCTCCATACAGTACTGGAGGAAAGCCCCGAGTTGTAACACTCTTGGTGTTACACCCTAAATCATTTACTAAGACATGTCATAAGCATCATATTTATGTGTTAGTGCATGTGATGGAATGCATAGATGAAGCATTGCAATTAAAACAATCGATAAAAGTGTTAAACAAAAAGTTACTCCATAACTCATATAGTTAACAAGTAGGGTTGTAAACCAAATTTTATTGAGCAAAAACACTATAGAACACATATGTGACACTTAATTGAAGTTTAAAATATGAACTTTGTAGATGATAGTGAAATACTTGCTGTAGAAAAAATAACATTGCTAGTCAATAGTTCTAATAGCCTAGAAATGCAACTTGGAATCAAATTCAGCTCATAGACTTAGAGGATTTTTAAGTGTATAGATAGCTAAACAATGCCATGTTTGGCAATTTATTTTACGAAATCGGGTTAAGAAAAGGTGTTATGTTTTAGCTCGGGTTGGTAGCCTCATATGCTATCTTGAGCATGGTAAAGATGGTTCAGGTCCAGAAGCAATCGTTTAGTTGTTATAGGCACTTTAAATTTCATGCACAGCACATTCTCGAGCTAGTTCACCGGGTGAGAGCGGTCACCATGCCTTGGGGGTGCGACAGCACCACGCCTGCTCACTCTGTGCTCGCACGCGTGCTACCGTGCGTGTCCGGCTGCTCTGACCTAGCTGTGGCCTGGCCGCCACTGGCCTCTGGCGCGTGGAGCCGCTGCTACTGCTTGTATAGCCAAGCGGTGCTGCCACCGGCCCCGCCGTGCTGCCATACTGCCGACCTACCCCACGCCGCGATGTAGCCACTGCCGGTGTTGTCGCATCACCGTCGCGTCCGCGCCAGTCCTCTGCACCTCTATGCCACTACCGGCCCAGTTCAAGACCGCCGCTGCCGCGCGCACATGGCTGAGCTCGCCATCACCTTGTCATTTATGGCTCTATGGCCATGTGGGCCATGCCGGTCGGGGATACATGTGCTTGTCCAAAGCATCTACGCGCTTGCTTCCACGATCATGTCGACCACGTCCTACCAAGGCAAGACCGAGACGAGCCCACTTGTCGCCCCGTCTCTCCCTCTGCTGCCGCCGTCAAGCCGCGCCATCAATTGGCCACCGAGAGATCTCCTCCATTCAATCCAGCGCATCCGAGTGCTCTCACTACCCGACCCCACCCAGCCATGAAGAAGGCCCTGCCAAGCTCTAATTTTGGAGTTTCCCCACCGCCGTGCCGATAAGGCCGCGTCCGATCATGGATATGGACAGCTCTCCTACCGTCCCTCCTGAGCCAATTCGCCTGCACCACTAGCTTCGTCTTGCTTCCCTCTCCACCTTGCGCACACCAGTGGAACCGCAACCGCCTCCCTATCGTTGCTGACACGACCGTGCCGCTGTGGTGCGCCGCCGCACAGCTTGACCGCACATTGCTAGCCCTCCTCTATCATCCTCTACCCAAACCATCACCTCGGCCTGATCCATGGTAGCCTCCTGATGCTCATGCACTAACCAATTAGGTCTATAGCTACCCTAGCTCACCAAAACAGTGTCACCATCGTCGTGGATGGCTGCGCGCCGCTGCAGCCTTCCCCAGCAAGTTGGGTCACCCCGCACCGCCGCTTAGTGTAGCCACTTGGGTTGGAGATGGTGACCGACCTGTTAGGTGGTCTACCATAGGTCCTAGGTGGCCGACGCAGCTGTGCTATGTCACCAGCCGCCGTGCGTTGAGTCGTAGGGGGTGTGCGCGGTGCAATTCTAGGAAAGCCAGGGGGTTAAGTGAAAAGGTTTAAGAGAGGGGAAAATAGTGTTAGTACTTAGTTGTAATTCGGGTGAAGTTCGAGGTCTCTTTTGCTAAATTGCCAGCGCGCGCGGGATTCCCCCCCCCTCGCCATGGGCCGTCTCACGCTACAGACCAACCACGCGTGGGCCACACCGCGGGCCACCGCGCGCACGCGCGAGCGCTGCATCGCATGGGCCACGTGGGAGAATTCGTTTTCCTTTTTCATAAGGAATTAGAAATAGTTTTCTAATTTAATTTTTGAGCTAATCTTTGGTAATAAATATAAAATCATGTATGTGTCCAAAAATTGTGAAACAAAATTGTGCTCTATCTGTTGGTGTATTTAGTTTATATATATACATGTTGATACCAGGAGCTATTAAATCATTTGAGAATGCTTCATATTATTAAATTAATCATTGTACGAATTTTTGTGGTAAATTGGTGCTTGCTTTGGTCCTAAAATTTTTATAGTAGCTTCATGGTATTATTACGTGCTCACTATAATTTTTGTAGTCTTAGGGTAGACTAAGCATTAGGGTAGTTAAATACTATTTGTTTCAATATACATTAAATCACTAGAAGAAATAAAGATATATCCTTAATTTGCCAAGCTAAGGGTTTGTTAGTTGAATCCAACACCCTGCTTGATGAAGATGATAGTTAGCTTAGTATTTTAGTCTTAGAGCTAGCTTAGTAGCTTAGTATGCGTATTCTTATTTTAAGAGTTGATGTTGTCTAAATGCTAAGTCTTGCACCATCATCGCATGTATGTAGAGAACAAGTTGGTGGAGATAGTGACCACCGACGATCACAAGTTTGAGGAGATCATCGAGGAGTATGAGGAGGAGATCCTCGTGAGGGAGGAAGTCCCATAGCCACCGACGACTGACTCAGCTAACACCGTGCCTGCCCAAGGCAAGCCCCGGTCCATAACCTCTATTTTATAATTCACCATATATATATGTGTGTGTGTGTTGTGCATTTACGTTATAGGAATTTTATGGAAACCACATGCATAGATATACCTATCCTAAGAGTCTTACTAGTATAGGTTTGAGCAGCTGCTATGCTTAGGTTTTCGATAGCGTGAGTAACCTACCGTTACTCACAATAGGTGATTATTATTATTACTCTTATAATAAAATGATGAAAAGAAAATAGAGACCGGACAGGGATATGGTATGGATATTGGTGGGTGTAACAGGTTGTGTCCCGTGGCCATCGGGGCTTAGCTTGGTTACACTATTTTCCCTATTTGTGTCGATTAAGGACCGTCCATTGCTGTGGATGGTAATCAGGTCACAGACTTATTATACTGAGCACATACTTGCTTATGGAAGCAGGAAGGCTCGTTATGTTCTTGTCGTGGGTTCTGGCTCTTTCCGGACCGATTGATTGGAGGCGGGGAAAGGTGGAGGTCTAAGCACCATACTGAGACCGGGTCTCAAGTGTGGCAGCTTGGAGTCCAAGTTTGGACGGGGACTAGGACCTTGTGACAGGAGTGGAATGGGTTGGTCTTATTTGTGCCTGGGGTACAAATGGGGCATGTGTTTTAGGGTACCCAGCTGGGATACATTGGTTCGCAACTCACCGTTTCTGTGAGATGGTATGACTTGGCTATAGTCTAGCACCGTAGTAAGAACTAGAAGATGAAAGATGGTGAAATGGTTCTGATTGCTCAACCCTTGCTTGAAAGTAGAATAGGAGCTTACCTAGAATGGTTAGCTAATGAAGTAATCATGACTGCTAATAAAACTTGACTGTAAGGATGAACTATTAGTAATGCTTTCCGCAAACAAAAAGAAAACAATAAACCCATATTGCCTATCATATCTTTGAGAGTTGGAAAACTATTCCCAAGAGTCGGATAAGTCTTGCGAGTACATTATGTACTGAGGGTTTATTTTACCCCATTTGTAGGTGCAGCTTGAGGAGTAGCTCTTGTGTGGAGGATTCTTCTGGTGGGCACAGATGTATCCTTGTATCGTTTCCGCTAGATGTTTATTTTTATTCCATTGTTTAATTATCGCACTCTAAACTCTAGTATTGTAATAAATAATTTCTAAGAACTCTTGTTGTATGAAATGGACTAAGTATTGTAAGCTCATACTCATTATTAGATTTTGGAGGTAAAATGTGGATTGATTCGAGTTCTCCCATGGGGTGTGCTCGATGGAACTGTCTGGTGTAGCTAACTTTTAGGGTGCTTAGTGTCTAGTGAAAGACAAGCGCCTCTAAAGCGTGTTATTTTGGGCTGTTCTGCCACACGAGCCATACTCTGAGGGCTCTACCAGCAACTGCCCACCTTTCCCTCCAAGCTTTGGGAGAGAGCTTTTTGTGGTTAGCCAAGACAACTTTGCTGTCGATAGAGAAACTAGTGTCCAGCGCCGTGAGCGCGAAGCCAGGAACGCTGATCGCCAACGACATCGCAATGAAGAAGCAGAAAATGCCACCCAAGCTGCCCAAAGGTGACCCACCACCTCTCACTCATAATCTCCAACAGGAGTTCCTCATGGTGGACAACCAGCAAGTGGAGCAGACACTGAGCGCTAATCTGGCTATGGCCACCCACGAGCTGGCTAGACTCCCACCAACACCGGAGGTACTCAAGATTCAAGCACTGCTTAAAGCAACTCAGGTCCAGGTCAATGACATTTGGAACCTAGTTCTGTCTTTTTTGACCGCATTAGCTCACAGTTGAGACCGCCGTGGCTCTGGCCATGAGGGGGAAGTCGTTATCATAGCAGTCAGATTGTCCAAGGAGGGTCCAGGGGTAATGTTGCCATCAACCCTGGATCACAAGGACCACGAAATCAACATGGCTGACCAGCTCATGACGCTAACCAGGAGGTTAATGAACCCCTATGCGGTGATGCCCATGACCGTATCAACGCCAGTCTCGATGCCCGCCATCACATCGAGAACAGTCATGCCCAGTGGCATCAGGTAGAATTCCAATGCTGACAGGAGTATGACGACCAACATGGCAACCCCGTCTACCTCTAACCAATCCCCACTGTCGAGCTGAGGGGACCTCGCCCCTTCACAGCAAGGCTGTGAGCTATACAATGCCCTGCAGGCTTGATGATCTTCAGGGTCAATACCTACGACGACAAGGCTAATCCCGAGCAGTGGATGTAGCTCTATGAGATCATCGTACGTGCCGCCGAGGGAAACGGCGACGTAATGGCAAACTATCTGCCTATTACGCTCTCCCAATCTACCAATAATTAGCTTATGGGCTTAGGAGAGGAGTCCATCAAATCTTGGGATGATCTCAAGAAAGTCTTCGTCAAGAATTACATGGCAATGTGCCAGTAGCCTGGCACAAAATATGATCTAGACAAGCTACATCAGGCTTTTCTTCGAAACAAGGAGCACCATCCCCAACATTGGGGACAGTGAGGCCATCTCCGCTTTCACCAAAGGACTCCATCACCATCAGGAGCTGCACTCCAAACTTTACCGCAAGAGGGCCCAGACCATCGGTGAACTTCTCAAGGTTGCAAACTCATACGTAGACTCTGAAGAAGCTGATCGGTAGTTCAAGGACGATGTTGCTTGTGTTTCCCGCTCAGATCGCCACCCACATCATGACGATGATCGCCACGAAGAACAACATTATGAAGATTGCGGCAGGTGCTACGACGACCGTGAACGCTGTCATAATGATCAGCCAGAGGGATCAAGGGCTGCACAGCCACGTAACCGCCGACCAGAAAACTTCATCAACAACGTAGAGCAGCCACGCGCTAAGAGCAATTTCAATGCTACCTATGAAAAGCTCCTCGATGGTCCATGCCCAATTCATAAGGACAGCAAACACACCATGCGGCAATGCTATGGCATGGCCAAAGCTTTTTGTGATGAGGAGCAGAAATGGCAGCGGCGCTAGGACGATAAGTCAGATGATGACAAGAGGGAGGAGCGCCCTAAGGATGCATGACCCGCTTTCCAAGATGCCAACAAGACCATTGCCACAATATTCGAAGGGTATGCCGCCTCTGAGAGCAAATGCCAGCAGAAACTCACCGCTCGGCAGGTCATGTCGATCACCAAGTACAACATGGTCACCGATCCCAAATATCTGGACTGGTCGGAGTACCCTATCACCTTCAGTAGGGATGACCAGTGGGTGGATATCCCATACCTAGGGCATTTCCCACTCGTGCTGGATCCCACCATCTGCAACGTGCGATTGAAGAAGGTCCTCATCGACGGTGGCAGTGCCCTTAATCTCCTCTTCGTCGGAGCCCTAACTGAGTTAGGCCTCACAAAGGATGATGTCATCCCTTTTGATTCTCCATTCTAGGGGATTGTACCTGGCAGAGCATCCCAACCTTTAGGGCAGATCACCTTGCTAGTCCTGTTTGGCACCGCCGACCACTTCCGTACTGAGTACGTGAACTTCTTCGTGGCAGATTTCGACACCGTCTACCACGCCATACTTGGCTGACCAGCTCTCACCAAGTTCATGGCTGTGCCTCATTATGTCTACCTGGTGTTGAAGATCTTGATGGAATAGGGCATTCTCACCCTACATGCCAACATCTCCACCGCCTATGACTATGAAAGAGAAGGACTTGCCATCGTTGATGCAATGGATCTCTCAGCCAAAATGGAGGCTTGCATCATCGACTCCAAGAAGGTCCCATCGGAGGAGCAAGCGATCCCGACTCAGGAGCCACCTCGGTCTATGACTAAGTCCAAAGACACAAAGGAGGTTGAGCTCATGATCGGCGATAGAAGTAAGATGGCCCAGATTGGGGCCATCTCGACCCCAAATAGGAAGACGCGCTCGTCAGCTTCCTCCGCAGAAATGTTGACATGTTTGCATGGAAACCTACTGACATGTCTGGTGTTCCTTGGGAGCTGATCGAGCACTCCTTAAATGTCTTGCCGACCACCAAATCGATCAAGCAAAAGCTCTGATGATTCGCACAAGACAAAAAGGAGGCTATTAGGGCAGAAATAACTTGGCTATTAGCAGCCGGCTTTATTAAAGAGGTGTATCACCCGGAGTGGCTCACCAATCCAGTCCTTGTACGAAAAAAATAATGAATAGAGAATGGTTGTGTAATAAGAGGAGGTACATGATGATGTCAGTTCTGATATCTGGTCCGTGCCAACCAGTTGTTAACATCGACGCGTATCTGAGGCCGCTTATTGATGATTTCAAGGAACTCTGGAAAGAAGAGGGTATCAGGGTGTATGATGGGTTTAGGAAAGAACATTTCAACCTACGTGCATGCTCTTCACCACTATCACTAATATTCTAGGACATTGTAGCATGTCTAGGCAGATCAAAGGAGAAAAAGACTCCTTTCATTGCTTAGATGACATAGAGACTATTTGGCTGAATAACTCAAAGAAGAGGGTCTATGTAAGGTACCGATGTTTCCTTCCTAAGTCTCATCCATACCAGGAGATGAAACATTAGTTTGATGGCACTAGGAAGATAGGATCTACACCAAGGCATTTCAGCGGGCAATAGGTATATGACTAGGTGGTAGAGGATACCACGCCTAAAGTTGACCTGGAGAGCACTATCCTTGGAAAGCAAAAGCACAGTGCAAAAGCAAAGAGTGCCGATAAGAAGAGGTGGAAGAAAATGTCAATCCTATGGAAACTGCCTTACTGAAAAGACATAGTGGTCCACCACAGCATCGATCTCATGCACGTGAAAAAGGATGTCTGTGGGAGTTTGCTTGGGACACTCATGAATGACAAATGGAAAACCAAGGACCATGCAAAAGCAAGAGCTAACCTAGAGGAATTAGACATAAGGCCCGAGCTTTGTCCTGACGGTACCAGTGCCTAGCCACCTCTATCTACCATAAACCTGACCCAAGAAGAGAAGCAGGAATTGTGCGACCTCTTTTGTAGTGTCAAACTTCGCTTTGGATATGCAACCAACATCCGAAAGCTTGTGCCTATAAGAGAAAACAAGATGCTTCCCATTAAGGCTCATGATTGCAATGTCATGCTCACAATGATGCTTACAGTTGGTATCCGGAACATATTGCCAGAAAAAACCCAAATGGCAATCATGAGCCTCTACTCCTTCTTTAATGTAATCTCTCAAAAGGTCATTGATGAACAATCACTGAAAGATCTTGAAAAGAACATGATTGAGGTGATGTATCTCCTTGAGGCTTACTTCCCACTGACTTCCTTTGACATATCCATCCATCTTATTGTACATTTGGTCAAGGAGATCAGGTATCTTGGACCGATGTTCCTCCACCACATGTATCCACATGAGAGATTTATGAGCACTCTAAATAGGTATGCCAAGAGTCGGGTCCATCCTAAGGGAAGCATGGCATAGTGCTATTCTACTGAGGAGGTGGTCGACTGGTGCCTCAGTTACATGGACCCCACCAATCCAATTGGCATCTCCAAGTCTCACCATGAGGGAAGGTTAGCGGGTAGAGGGTGTGTTGGGGAGAAGCACATTACTCCAGAGAGAGATGCCTACTAACAAGCCCACTTTCTAGTGTTGCAGCACATAGCAGAGGTGGAACCTTACATCGAAGAGCATATGGAGATGTTGAGGCAACAAAACCCGCACCGGGGCGAAGCTTGGTTAGCGAGGGCACATATGAGTGGGTTCAACATCTGGTTTAGAGATCGACTTGCCAGTTCAACCTCTTGCATAGATGAAAGGCTTCAAAAGCTGGCAAAGGGGCCTTTCTTCACAGTCACAACCTATCAAGGCTATGACATAAATGGATATACCTTTTACACCATTGATCAAGACAAGAAGAGCGTGTACCAGAACAGTGTT
Source organism: Miscanthus floridulus (assembly GCF_019320115.1). Classification (NCBI taxonomy): domain Eukaryota; kingdom Viridiplantae; phylum Streptophyta; class Magnoliopsida; order Poales; family Poaceae; genus Miscanthus; species Miscanthus floridulus. The sequence continues at coordinate 28,297,299 of NC_089582.1, read as the reverse complement.
GTTCATGTAGATGCATTTAATAGCAAGATGCAAAAGACAACATACTATGGTCAGATTGAAGAGATATGGGAACTCTTGCATGCAGGCTTCAAGGTGCCTGTTTTTCGGTGTCGATGGGTTCAGGGAAGTCAGGGTGTCATGAAAGACAGGTATGGCTTCACTACTGTTGACCTCAACCAAGTTGGGTACAGGGCCAAGCCATTTGTAATCGTAAGTCAGGTTTTCCAAGTCTTCTATGTGCGCGACACTAGAAACAAGAAACGACAAGTGGTTCTCCCTGGAAAAAAAGTGGGTTGTCGGACTTGAAAATCCAGTGGACGAGGAAGAGTTCAATCAATCCAATGAGTGTGCGGCGTGGGGGAAGGGGGTCCAGGGAGGAGGCGCTGTGGCCTATGGCCTTTTGTGGGAGCAGGCCGAGGTGCCTCAGTGTCTGGGTGCTGGGCTATGGCCTGTGGGCTGTTGGCCTATTGCTGCTCGGGCCTTCCTCACCAGGCCTATATCGGGCCTTTTGCCATTTACCGGGCCGGGCCGCCCGACGTGCCTGAGAAGCGGCCCAGGCATGGCCCTGTGCATCAGGCCATGCCAGCCTAGGTCTGCTAGCCACCGGGTCGGGCCATGCTTGGGCCGAGCCAAAAAAACGAGCCTCGTGCCGGGCTGACGGGCTCGGGCTGCATGCTCATATATACCCCAGGGGACCATATTTTCAATTTAACTAGAAAATTGAGTAAGTTTTCTTTTAATCAAACTATAAATGTGTTTGTCAATTATTCAGCTAAAATTTGTGCTTGATACTTGGAACTTGTATTTCTACAGCAAGCCACTTGTTCAATTATTATATATATAATAAAACAACTAAAACTTCAAAGATAGGGATCATCTCTATCATTTGTTTGGTTTGAAACTTCGAATACATAGAAAAGTGGCCCACCCATCAGCATTTTTAATTTTTTTCTTCTTCCTTTCTTCCCCGTCGTCTCTTGTCCGCACGCATCCCACGCAGCGGGGCTGGGACGAAGTCCTACACGCTCACGACCTCGCGCGCCGCTGCCGCCACCCGCGGCCCCTGACATCACCGTCGCTCGCCCGTGGCACCGCGCGCCGCCACCGTCCGCACGCCACAGTCGCCCAGACTCCTCTTCTTCTGGCCTAAAATCACGTGCGCGCCTGCTCGTCACCCATCCTATCCCTGAAACCAAACACTACCTAACACATCTTCGAGTAGAGGGATTTTTAACTTTTTGCCATCCTTACGGATGACCCTCCTTCGTTTGCCACTTTTATACGCGCTCCTACACAATTGCAATCGCAAACAGTAAACCTTCTATGTTTTTGACATTTTTGCTGACGTGGCACGTCAGGTGGGCACGTCAGCGTGGCAGTGAACCTAAGAAGGCCTACAGAGCATGCGAAATGACCTATTTACCCTTATTGCTTCTCTCCCTCTACTCGCTGACGTGTGGGCCCCACACGTCAGTTTTGTCTTCAACCTCCAGCCATCACCCGAAGCCCAGCGACCCGACGGCAAGCGGGCTCTGGCGGCAGAGGGAGGAGAAGCGGCGCGCTGGCACCTAGGCCGTGCTGCTACAGAGCTGTTGCCTCATAAAAGCTCCCTGCGCTTGCTCCTGTTTGCAGCTTCCACGGAGGCGGGGTAGAAGACTAGAGCTTGCACGGTGATGCGGCCATGACTAGAGCTCCATCGTCACCATCGATCTCCCCCATCCAGTCGTTTCTGCTACTCCCAACGGGCTCTACGAGTTCGTAGTGGCATGACGACTTCACCCCGCTACTCGTTATTCGACAACCCCCGCCCCATCGCCGTGAACCACCGCCGTCGCCGCCATTGTCGTCCTGAGGTCGAGCTCACCGATCTCCGCATACACAGCAGCTCTCGCCTCCCCGTCTCCTTCGTTGGCGCCACAAGGACCCACCGCGACCGTCTATCCACATCTCAGCTCCAATCCATGGCCGCAGTGGCGTCTTCCACCTCAACCGAAGCACTCCGCCGGAGAGCCTCGCTTCTACCCGTGTCTGGCTGCCACCAGCCCCTCTTTGTCGCAAGAACTCCTCCATCGACTTCGCGTGTGGTGCCTTGCTCGTCGTCCTCGGCTGCTCGACAGCCATAGAGGGATGACGAAGCTAGAGGTGTCTGGCTCCCATCCAGGTGCTGGAGGTGTGAGATGAAGCTGGAGGTGCCTGGCTCCCATCCGTGGCTGGAGGTTGAAGACAAAGCTGACGTGTGGGGCCCACGCGTCAGCGAGTAGAGGGAGAGAAGCAACAGGGGTAAATAGGTCATTTCGCATGCTCTGTAGGTCTTCTAGGCTCACTACCACGCTGGCGTGCCCACCTAGCATGCCATGTCAGGAAAAATGAAAAAACATAGGAGATTTACTGTTTATGATGGTAATTGTGTAAGAACGCGCTCATCCCTGGCTATTGCAAAAAGTTAAAAATCCCTGATGAACAAGAAACCGTACCCGCATGCTCTTCTTCGCCCCATTAAATTACAGAGAGAGACCCTTTCATCAAAAAAAATACAGAGAGAGAAACAACGGCGAAAAAATGGTCGATGCCGGCGACGACACACCGGCCGGAGCGCCGCCGCGAGCTCACGAGGAGGAGCAGGCGGGAACTCCGGCGTACGGTTCGGTGGTCCTCGGCGGCACCTTCGACCGCCTCCACGACGGACACCGCCGCCTTCTCAAGGTGCTGCCAAAAATTAAAAAAAAACGCACATAATTTTTGTTCCTCCTGAGTCCTGACTGTTGGGATTGAATCTTGCTTTCTTCGGGGTATCGGGGAATTGGTGGGCGGCAGGCCTCCGCGGATTTGGCGAGGGACCGGATCGTGGTGGGCGTCTGCACGGGACCTATGCTCGCCAAGAAGGAGGCAGGCATCTCGGCTTTGCCCAAAGATTGAGCTTTTTTCGTCTGAACATTATGCCGTCGATTACTGGACCTTGTGATGATTCACGGTCGGACCATGTGATGATTCACGGTCGGTTTCTTGATTATATTGGTGCAGTATGCGGAGCTGATTGGGCCCGTCGACAAGCGCATAAAGGGCGTGGAGGATTACATTAAGGTTGTGGTCTGGTTATGTTTACCCTGTTTTCTTGTTCTGTGCGATTTCTGCTGCTAAGGAATTAGAAGGATTTGGGGATGGGTGCCAGGCCTGTTTTATATATGCAGAGGAGAAGGTGCATAAGCATCAAGTTGTAGTTGTTTTGATACGGAAATTCGTCACTTTTGCGGATGAAATAGAAGTAGGTTATTACTGTTATGTGGCTAGAGATTTGTTCCTATTTATCTGTCTAAGAAAAGTTGTTAAGCATGGTGTACTTTGGATGGAGTTTCTGGAATGGAAATTAGCCCCGTGTTTTCAATTTTGGAGATACATGGCTTTGAATGTGTAGTGGTTATCAGTCCCATATCTCCAGTTTTGTATGTTCTTGCATGGTTCTGCATTGGGTAATAGGGGGAAGGAACTACAAAGAATAATATGCCTATGTGTTTGTGTATCTGTGTTTTGTCTACCATTTCATGTGTTGACAATAATCCATGATTGGTCTGTTGTCATATGCAGTCTATAAAGCCAGAACTGATAGTACAAGTGGAGCCTATTGAGGATCCTTATGGCCCATCCATCACTGATGAAAAGTTGGATGCCATTATTGTCAGGTATCAACAATAGCGCCATCCCCTTTTTCAAGCATTTAGCTGTTCATAACTATTCCATTTGTTCTTCATGTGCATATGAGTATATTACCTTACCAAAATGTAGAAAGTCATTACTCTACCCATTTCAAAACCATACTAATGGTATCTTAAGTATCTCATAATATTGGACTTTGAAATATGTGGTCTCCTAATATGTAAACAGTTCATGTTCATTTTTAAGCTTCTCTTTCTACTGGACATCATTTGACATAGAAATGCTGCTTATATTCAGTAAGGAGACATTAAATGGTGGACTTGCTGTAAATATAAAAAGAGAAGAGAAAGGGCTCCCACTGTTGAAGGTTCATTTGTGCTTGCTTCTATATTTCATTCAATTGATTTTATTCTACTACTTGGTGTACTATGCAACTGATTCAAATGTGGATGACCTAAATTTCAGGTTGAGGTTGTTGATCTCCTTTCTGGTGGTGTGGAGGGGGAAAAATTGAGCTCTTCTGCTTTAAGGAAACTTGAGGCCGAGCAAGCTCAACAAAGTGAAACAAAAACTGCTAGCCTTGGAGTTTCTTAGGGAGGAAAAAGGAATACTTGAATCTGGTTAGCTGAATGCACAAATACGGGGTGATCTGTCCAAGCTCGTGAACAAAAATGTGATTAGAGCTGATGGTTTGGTTGCCTGTCTGGAGGAATAATCTTTGAACACTGGCCCATGGCCCTGTAACAGTATCATTCTAACCTTATAAAATCAACCTGGCAACATAGACTCTCCCCTACTAACCAAATTTACAGATTTTGTATTGGCAATGCCATCTGAATGTAAAAAGGAAATCTCCTTGGGTTTGTATAAATGTCTACAATAGTGGCAAAGCTACAAATAAACATGGTTCTCCTTCACAAGAACTCATGCAATATAGCTTGTCATTATAATCTTGGTCCTCTTGGCACATTTGTATATGCGCATTGGTTGAACAGAGACTTTGGGTTCTCCATGAATGTAGAATCAGGAAACTGAACATAACCTGTAAGGGTACGTATTTTTTTTGTTAGGTGATTAAGATTATGAAAATTCAAACCATGCCCTATAACCCTGTTGTTTTGAATAATTGGTGAATATAGCCTAGTGTACTAATCTCTTACTAAATCTAGAAAATTATCCTCTGTGGAGATAGGCAGTATGTTCCTAGCGACCATTGAATTTTGAACAACTGAAAATATGGATAATCCAAATGATGTTGGAATTTATTTTAGTAAGAATTGTCTAAAGAATATATACAAATTAAAAACCACATGGACCTTAAGAGAGAATGAAAGAGTATGACCTTAAGACTTAAGAGAAAGAAAGAAAGAAAGAGATAGTGTTTCCAATGATCTACATAAAGAAAGAGTGTAGTGTTTCCAATGACCTAGATGTGGTATTTGGATATTCTCAAAAAAAAAAAGATGTGGTATTTGGATGGGATCTGCAAAATCAATGCAAGATAACAAGTGGCTAATTCCCCATATATACATCAATGTGGCCTGATGGATTAGTAGTTTAGTACTATTAGAGTCGTGAAGTACTGGTACCATCAAAGTATTTTGTCGCAGCACGCAAGAAATCTCACATGATACAGAGATATGCTTGTTAACATGGCTGCTGCTAGGTCTCAAGTTTCTGTGGTCTGAAATTGGGTCATTGAGAGCTATTGTGATCAAGGCCAGGAGTTGGCCACCTTTCTCACCTCACAAGTGCACTGATATGTGACTTCTATATATTTCCTTGCAGATGTATCAAGAAATCTCACAAAGATTTCTGTAGGAGTTTTCTTAACTCGTGTCCCATTAGTGTTTTTTTTTGTTATGTCAAATTATGGTTGCAGCCTTATCTTGCTCTATTTGATCCGAGTTTGCATTCAGAGATCAAGAAATGGCTTTTCCTCAACATTTAGAAACCATTGGGTTAGGGTTCTTGGGTCCTCCCCGATTGGTTTGAATACTTTGAGAAAATAGTAGCAGTGTGAGATCAGGTGCAAAGTATGTGGCACTGAAGTGTGCAGTCAGTATCACAGCCTAGGTTCATACAGCACAGAAAGGAGGCCTTCTGGTTCTACAGTATGTCTCCATAGTGTATGGTATGACCATGTCACAAACCCGGGGCATTGAACTGACGACAAGAGGTGCAACACACTGGAGCCTGCTGAAGTGCTGAACTCTGACCACGGGCTCAACACACCGGTGCACAGCCATAATGTCACCCCTGCTGCCCTGCTGGAGAAGGCCACTTCCGAAACCAACACATTTTGATCGCTAACTCTGATTACTTGTTGGATCCAGAAGAGCTATTGCTAGGAAATTTGGGCCGCGCCCTGGGCTAATTGAACCAAACGCGCCATACACTATTTCAAAAGCGTTCACTCGTGGAAGCAGACTTTACAGGCTCCATCACAACAACGAACAACTCGGACGTTCTAAACGACTTTGGGTTTCTGCAGCCCTGTCTATCATTCTCAATCAGATGAACAGGCGAAGTATCCCTAGCATGAGCATCCAGCGATTCACAATATTCCCAGCTGGTATCTCCTGCATTCCCAAGTGTGTCATCACCTGCGTCAACATTTCTTTGACTAAGTGAGAACTTCGTCTTTCATTCTCCAAATAGTGAAATAGGCGATGACTGTCCATTGTCTGTCAGACCTGCTGCTGAAATTATGACACATGTTTACTGACATTAATATTTGTCCTCGGGATAGCTTAATGCATTCCTATCCAAAAATAAAGTAGAATTTAACGGCAATAGATATATAAATTATGTTTCCCTATCCCTAAGTTGAATGTCATTGATACCCCATTTACAATTTGGAAATACTAATGTGGTGTTATTATCCAGCACCCAGCAGAGAGTATTGGCGTGAAACCCGGTGGTGTTGGTGTTGCCGGTTTGACTGACCCAGTTTTCACCCAACCTTGGATCGCCCCAATTCTTCGGTGATATGTGGATGCTGCTCCCGAAGGACGAAGAAGAATACAGGGAGTGGTTCCACGGAGCAGCGTTCGACGACGTCAGGCTCCAGAGGATCGGACTACCCAAGCGGTTCAGCAACTGAGGCATCAACAGAGCATTGCAGGTACCTGTTGCTCGTTGCAGTTCAGAGCTCAGTCTCCCAAAGGGTTGCCTCTGAGTGGTCGGTGAAATGGTGGTCAAAGAGATTTATACCTAGACAAGCAGCTATTGAAGTGCCTGAACCGTGACTTGGAACTCTTGGTAGGTTTCAACTCTAGCCTACCCCAACTTGCTTGGTACTGTTGTTGTTACGTAGGCCCCGGTTGGAGCATTATAATGTTTACAGAGATTTCTTGGGATACATTTCAATCCCCGACAACTGAGGACGCATGATTCTTTTTTTTTTAACATGGGGGACGCAAGATTCTGGCTCTAACCCAACTGGAACATAGCCTGTTAAAAGGAACACACCATATAAATATTGGACAGAACTAACGGCAGCAGCCTACACATGTGCATATCGGAACTGGACAGCACCTTACCCAAACAAAAGCATGACAAGATAACATGGCACGACATGCAGGTTGGCACCGTCACATTTCAGCGTCACTGACAGCGTACAAGACCTGAGCAAAAGAAAAGTTCCTACTGACCATACCACGACTTCCCAAATTTACAAGACTTGACCAAAAGAAAACCTCCTACTGACCAGACCACGACTTCCCGAATTCAGTTATCGAACTAGCAGCCAAGAACCCAAGCTGCAATCCCCAGTGCAGAATGCAACACTGACAACCAAGCACACCACTCGTGCTTTGGACCACACACAGTTTGAAAACACCCACTAACAACACTCCCTGAAAGTTGTCGTTGTCGATGAGCAGTTGCCGCCTTGTGAACTGCCAGTGCACACTCCCTTTAGTTGCTACCTTGCTTCAATATATACAATAGCCACCTCACTTTAGCCAAAATGCCCCCTACTGTGGCCCTTTTGCCTGAGTATGCCCCACGATCTTGTGCGCATGATCAGGCACCTCTGTTTCAGTCTGTTTCTGAGCTGCCGAGTGCCGAGGCAGCATCATCAGTAGTTGCAGCAGAAATGCTGGACTGCTCAGACAACTCAGAAACGTCCTCATCTTCACCGAGTTCCAAAAGTTCAAGCTCTAGTCGATCCAAACACGCCATCGCTGCTTCAAAAGCCTGGTCACTCCTGGAACCAGACTTTGCAAACTTCATCGCAACAATGAACAACTCTGACATTCTAAAGGACTTCGAGTTTTCTGCAGCCCTATCATTCTCAATCAGATGAACAGGCACAGTATCCCTAGCATCCATCGTCCAGCGCTTCACAATATTCCCAGCTGGTATCTCCTGCATTCCCAGCTGGCAAGATGTGTTTCAGGACCTATTACCTTCCTGCTCCTATTCTCCTCAGAGCTTTCCTTTGAGTTGAGATCAGATTGGAGCTTGTTGTAGTGTCGCACGAACATAATGATAGATCTATTCAGTGGCACATAACTCTTAAACATGTTTTCTGCGCTCTCATTTCTTTGGGTACAAGTCTGCTTGGCACAGAACTTTTCTTTCAAGTTGGGGTTGGCCCATTTATGTCTAGAATCATAAATCTGTGAAAGGAATGCATTGTCATGCAAGTTGTACTTATCAAGAAGATGTTGCCAAGCACACTCAAACTCTCTCAGTCAACATGCTATCAGTGATCTTCTGGAAGTCATCCTTAAATCCACTCTTCTTCAACAAATTGGCCCAAGGAATTCATTTTCATTGTTCAGCACATGCATCTTGCACCATCTGTGAATTGTTTCCGGTAACTCCTCCTGGATTGCCACCTCCAATTCATGGCACCGGTCTACATTTAGCACAATCCACGGATTTGATATCAGTTGGAAAATTGTGATAGCATTAAACCATGAACTGAAAGCATAATCAAGTTTGGAAATAAAACATGTACCTGTGAGAATAGTACTTGGAGCTTTACCACCCATTAATATAACAAACTCACGGAACAGCCATTTGAAACTTTCCAGTCTTGCATCGCATCAGCACTCCTCCTAGTATGATACTTTGATGGTGGTTGTTAACATCAACAAAACAGCCGAAAGGTATGCCGTACAGGTTAGTCCTGTACGTCGTATCAAATGTTATAGTATCACCGAAATGTGCATATTGCATTCTGTTGCGCCCATTAGTCCATAACACTGTATTAAACTGGTCCTCGATGTCATCCAACTCAATACGGAACATGAAGCTTGGGTCATCCCTCCTCAACGAACCAAAGTCATCAAACAACTCAATTGTCTTGTCAGGGTCAATGTCTGATAGATCCGATGATACATTCTTACACAATGACTTCAAATCCCCCTTCACGAACTTATAATTCTCCATGCCCCAAAAGTATTCATAAATGCTGTGGCACTTCTTACTGAGATCCACATTATCATCCCTAAGACGGCGGACTAGATTCTTAGTGTAGTGCTTGAGGTGGTTGTGAGAAGGCCAACCGAAATTTTCACAGCATATCCCAGAGAGGGGATGATTGTGATCACCTCGAAATTCCTGGATGTACCAACAATTGTCATCGGACCTGTGTAGCCGGATCATAGTGCCTTGCAATCAGTTTGCGCAGAGGCAGTGTTGTACAGCTCTGGTTTGCCCTAAAACACACGGCCATTTTTCACAATTAAGCCACATTGCATATGCTGGAATTGAAAAACTGAATTATACAGAGTTACAAACACAAAGCCAGAACATCTCCTCACCTCGCAGCTGCAGACTATGTCTTGAGTAACAACACTTTTATCCACAGTCATATTGCATCGTATTCCAAAACCCAGCTCCCAGGAATGCAAGTTGTAAAAATCATATGCCTCAGCACGGGAGTCAAAAGACATGCCAACTGATGGACTAATAACAACGATGGACATCCTGTCGACATAATCTTTCAGCGATTGCTCATAAGCACTAACACCGCCATGTTTCGGCTCCCTTTTAGGTGGAACAGACTCCCGGCGAAACCTTCCAGACAAAACGCAAAGGCAACATTCACGGCTGTTAAACATATGGTGCACGCGGAGCAAAATTGCTCCCTGACAATAAACCCTAAAGTGCCAATAGCAACGCAACAGCACGGGAATATATCCACCAAATTGGATCAACAATCTCAGCCGTCGTATTCGTATGTCCCAAATTCGTCGACCCGAACCCCAATCCCTAATCACAAATGAACAGGAAGAGCACAGGGTTCTGAGTTCTGACCTCCTCCTCGCCCCGCCGCCGACCACGGCACGTCCGCCAGCGAGACCTCCCTCCCGCGCCGCCTCCGCGCCCGCGCTTCCGCTCCCCCGAAGTCGAACGCCCGGCGGGCGGCGCAAGGCCACGCCTCGGCCACGGCTGCGACGCTCGACCCTGACACGAAACGCATTTCCAATGAGGGTCAAGCATTGGTCCGCCGCTTCACGAGACCACGGTAGAGCAGGAAGCCGCCGCACGTACCTCTCCCCGCGCCCGCCATCTCCGCCGCCACCTCCGTTTCCCGCTCCAAGCGCTGCCTTGTGTAGCGACTAGCGGGATGGGAGGAATGCCTGTCTGCCTTGCCTTGGTCCGTTCCGTTTGAAGTAGTGGACGGTGCCACGTTCTACCGTAACTGCAAGTCTGGCCCATTTACCACCGTAACCGCGCCAGCAAGTTCAGGCCCATTACTGTTGCGCGTGCGTCTCGGCCAGTCGGCCCCATGGGCTTCTGAAGAGCTGTTGCTAGGAAATTTGGGCCGCGCCCTGGGCTAATTGAACCAAACGCGCCATACACTACTTCAAAAGCTTCTTCACTCGTGGAGACTTGTCACAACAACGAACAGCTCCGACCTTCTCAACGACTTTCGAGTTTTCTGCAGCCCTGGCTATCATTCTCAGTCAGATGAACAGGCAAAGTATCCCTAGCATCCACCGTCCAGCGCTTCCCAATTCCCACTTCCCAGCAGGCATCTACCGCATTCCCAAGTGTATCATCGCCTGCATCAACATTTCTTTGACTAAGGGGGAAAATCATCTTTCTTTGACTTAATGCATTCCTATCCAACAAAAATAAAGTACTCCCTCCATTCCAAATTATAAGTCGCTTTGATATTTTTTTTAATACATAGAATTTGTTACATATCTAGACATGCGTTATATCTATACATAGCAAATTCGATGTACCAAAAAAGTCAAAGCGACTTATAATTCAGAACGAAGGGAGTAGAATTTAACAGCAATAGATATATAAATTATTTTTCCCTAACCCTAAGTTCAATGTCATAGATACCCCATTTACAATTTAGAAATACTAATATGGTGTTATTATCAGCATTAACATTTGGAAGAGAAAATTCAGAGAAGAACTTGGATTAGTCCTGCACTAAAGTCAAGCCAGCTAGACAAACACAATTAATTTTTTTGAGAGATAGCTACTTAATTTAGTTCACTTTTTTTCCCTCTTTGGGCCTAGATGCCTTGTATATTATTCTTTTATTTGATGGAAAAAGAAAAAAAAAATAGGTAGGGGGCTCCCCTGCTGATTCATTCAAAAAAAAATATGGTGTTATTATCCAGCACCTAGTAGAGAGTATTGGCCTGAAATCCTGTGGTGTCGGTGTTACCGGTTTGGGCCCCGTTCGCTTCTAGGAATGACTCCCAGGAAGAATACCTGGCCAGAATTGTTAGCTAATTTATATAAGCTTTCATTAGCCGAAATGATTCCTGGCGTCATTTTGCCCTAACCGAACGAGCCCTTGATTGGCCTGGTTTTACCTTTGATCGCCCCAATTCTTCTGTGATATGTGGATCCTGCTCCCCAAGGAGGAAGAAGAATACAGGAAGTTGTGGTTCCACGGAGCAGGGTTCGACGACGTCAGGCTCCAGAGGATCGGACTACCCAAGCGGTTCCGCAACTGACAGGCGTCAAGAGAGCATTGCAGGTACCTGTTGCTCGTTGCAGTTCAGAGCTCAGGCTCCCAAAGGGTTTGCCTCTGTAAACGATGAAGACCAAGATGCATACGTCTAGAAGATGGCGTTTCAGGATCCCTGACTGGTCGGTGAAATGATGGTCAAATATCCAGGTTACGGCACTAGCTTCCTAGCATTTGTGTAATAATTGTGTTATGTAGGCGCCGGTTGGAGCATTATAACCTTTACAGAAATTTCTTGGGATAGAGTTCAATCCCCAGAGACAAGTGAGAACGCAAGATTCTGACTCTAACCCAACTGGAACATACAGTAGCCTGTTAAGAGGAACAGCACAGTAGCACACCATACAGATATCCGACAGAACTAACGGCAGCAGCCTACGTAAACCACAGTCCACATGCCTGTAGTACCAAATGGCGAAATGTGCCATCGGAAGTGGACGGCACCTTACCCAAACAAAAGCATGACAAGATAACATGGCACTACATGCAGGTTGGCACTGTCACATTTCAGCGTCACTGACAGCGTACAAGACCTGAGCAAAAGAAAAGTTCCTACTGACCATACCACGATTTCCCAAATTTTACAAGACTTGACCAAAAGAAAACCTCCTACTGACCAGACCACGACCTCCCGAATTCAGTTATCTAATTAGCAGCCAAGAACCCAAGCTGCAATCCCCAGTGCAGAATGCAACACTGACAACCAAGCACACCACTCGTGCTTTGGACCACACAGTTTGAAAACACCCACTAACAACACTCCCTGGAAGTTGTCCATGAGCAGTTGCCGCCTTGTGAACTGCCAGTGCACACTCCCTTTAGTTGCTACCTTGCTTCAATATATACAATAGCCACCTCAATTTAGCCAAAATGCCCCCCTACTGCGGCCCTTTTGCCTGAGTATGCTCCACGATCCTGTGCGCATGATCAGGCACTTCTGTTTCAGTCTGTTTCTGAGCCGCCGAGTGCCGAGTCAGCATCATCAGTAGTTGCAGCAGAAATGCTGGACTGCTCAGACAACTCAGAAACGTCCTCATCTTCACCGAGTTCCGAAA